>NC_082596.1:47878387-47998387 GCF_030936135.1 Gavia stellata
AACTCACCCACTAAAAGGGTAAGACAAGTTTCATGCTGCAACTGTCACTGACTCCACTGATACACCATGAATATATTTAACCAGCCAAAAAGCACTTATATCCATGTTACTAAAATATGGTTAATGCAGCAAACAAAAATAAAACTGTAAAAATTATACTTCCATTTTAATTCTGTCAGATAGATGGTATGAAACTACCTCATGAAATTTACAGCACATTTTGATGCTTAGGTGAAAAGCCAGTGTAAGTCACACTGATCCTCCTAATCTCACAAGGGAAGTCCATAAAGTTTACAACTCAGTTGTTTGCTCTGTTCCTCACTCACAGGATGATAGACAGCATCACTCCCTTCAAATTAATAAGCAGAAATGCAGAAAATTATTAAGAATCTTTCTTGGTAATTTTATCCCAGAAAGACAGACCAGAATGTGTCCAATGCATGGAAAACCTGGAAAGTAATTCACAAGAGGTGTACAGCAAGCAACAAAGCTGGAAAAATTAAAAGTCCCTTGCAATCAGAGACACAACAAAAAGCCACTTTCAGTTCCTTGAGCCCACCTGTTCAAGTACTGGAGGCAAAATGGAAAACAGAAATCGCCACAAAATGAAAAATGTTGGAAACTTTAGGGTTGGGGTTGTTTTTTTTTTTTTTGGGGGTGGGTGGGGTGGGGGGTGGCGGGGAAGGGAGGGGTGTTGCTTGCTTGTTTGTTTTAAATAGAAAAGTTATTCTTTCTTGTCAGAATGGACAATACAAAAAAGAGTAGAGCCTTAGGAGTCCTTGGCTGTTATACATTTTTTTCCTTCCAAAACTTGCACAATTATTTCACATCAGTTTTCATTAGTCTGAATCATGACATCATTGTGTACAGAACAGAGTTCACTGGCACAATCCAGACCTACTGCTTAAATTGCTCTGAGAGCAGATATGATGTTTTTGAACTAAAGAAATACAGCCTTCTCATAGAATGTATAAAAAGAGAATTCTTTTGTTAGCTGTCAGTGGGATTTTCCTATCTCTGTTAAATATATAATGGTTAGTGTCATAACAAAGATCAGCCATCATGTTATAGCATTTATCTTCATGAGTGAAGAGAGGAAGGGCTACTGCGATTTATTCCGTCTCTCCTCATGAGACGATTAATGTCATAAGAGATTAGTCTTCAGTACTGACTCGTACACAGTATAAAATACAGGGCTGGAGTGGGATGCCAGGCAGTTTTAATTGCCACAAGTTTGGAAGCCCACATTACTTACAGATGGCACAGCTGACAATTACTCATCTAAGATTTTCAAAAATAGGAGAGTATTTTGCGGTTCACTAACACATATGCATTTGTGTCATTTATTTGCTCAGTCCTTCCTAGCAGTCTTTCCACATAGTCCTTTCCCCCATATGATCACCTAAGTCCACCCCCACTTGTCCTGTTAAATACACCATTTATTGCAGAACTGTCCATACTGGTGGTTTATAGTGATATTTGGTAGCATCTGTTTAAAGATTTGAAAAGTACACTATTTAACAACTATTAGTAAGAAACATTTGTTACAATATAGGCAGATTAGAAAGAACACATAATGGCTCAGTATCTGTGTTTGTATTCATATATAAAAACATAAACAAAACTCCATAGAAGGAGCAGCTTTCCTCAAGTTTTCTCAAAACTTACATGCTCACTTCTTCCCAGGGACCTTGTAAAATAAACTGACCATGCTAAATTTAAATAAATAATCTTTCAAAAGCCTATCACTTTGGAGACATGCACACAGAATATTTTGTTTACATGCTCCCCACTCCTTCTTATGAAAGAAAATACTTCAAATACTGTGGTGAAAAAAAAACATGATAAGCAAAAGTTCTGTTAAAGAGGGAAGAATTATTTTTTCCCCAAAAGGGAACATGAATTGTCTGTATTTTCTTAAACTCTCCTTTTCTGGATACTGCTAAATCATGCCAAGCTAGGTAAACTTCAATCCTTGATATAAAAGATTTTTTCTGTTAAAAACAGCAATTCTTTACCATTGGTTTACATCAAATAGAATACATTATTGAACAGCTCTAACCGCAAAGCGTTATCTTTATTTAGGCTTCTCAAGTATTGACTTAAAACATTTTTATCAGGCTGTTAATCACATCCACATACAATGTGATCAGCAACTGAGACCAGCCCTGACAGTGAGACTAGCCAGGTAACAGGGCAACATTATAGCAGGGAAGAAGTATCATGAAAGCTAAGGACATTTCTTATTGATGGTAAGTGGACAGGAGAGAAAAATCAATGGGTCCTCATCAGTACAACTGTCTACCAGCTGGATGCTGATTTCCCTTAGCGATTTAAACTAATGGGAGGAATCACTTGGCATAGGTAAACAAATTCAATAGGACCTCCAGCCTATGAAGAAGAGAGGTGATCTGTGACTTCAAAACTGGAGTTTGTAAGGAGACAAAATGCTGACTATTAAACGAACAGTTTGTAATCAGATCTGAAACCAAAATACGGACCATGTCTTTCCCCATGGGGGGAAAACCCAAAAATGTTCAGGATAATCTGCAGTTGCTGTGGAGGCTCCAAACTCCTGACCCTGCTTGAAGGCATTATCCCGAGCTTCAAGACTGCTCAAAGTCAAGCTGGACAAGCACTGACCAGGTTACAGTGAGAAATGACCATCAGCCATACACAGCATGCAACTACCATCAGCGAACTCCAGAATCACAACAAAATAATTGGTCAACAGAGACGAATCACAGAGTATTTTATAAGGGAATATAAATACAGAGACTTCTCAAAGCTAGGCTTCTTGTTCAAGACAAGCTTCTATTTTTAAGGGTCCTTCATATCACAGCACATTTTTTTATCCTAAGACCCCTCACTACACATTAAACAGATTCAACTGTTACCCATCAGGACGGTAACTGTAATCCAAGAAAAGCAAACCAAGAGAGAGCAAAACATGGCTGTTACACAGTATATTCAATCATGGTCTTTATTCTTCTTCTATGAGCACCAACATACATACACACGAGGATCTGAGTTTTCCCAAAGTCACATCTCCTCAGCAAATGTAGCAGTAAAAATTGTCAGCTCCTAGGAAATGCCACTGGCAAATAAATTCAAAGCCTATGGGGTTTAGGCACATCACTTTAGATTTAATGTCTTAGAAGTTGATAATAATACATGTTTTAGCTGTATCTTCCATTTCCCTCCAAAAATAGCTAGCAATAAGTGAACAGAATAATGAAAACTTTTACAGAAAAGTTACAGTTCCTCAGCTTGGGCTTCCAGGGTAACTACTGAACTCATACTGTACCTTTGAAACAATGAGAATTAGTAACAAAATTAGGCTTACAGTTCAAATCCAGGAATGCAATCTTCCTTTAACTGTGCCAATCTCATCCAAAGACATAATATTATACTTAGGAAATTTACATGCTATGTTGTCTGAGGTTGAAACAAAAATAAACTAAGGTGTCCAGAATGACAACAAGAAAACTACCATCATCTCATATTCCAGCATCATGTCAAATAGACTTTTGGACATGGGAGATTTATACTTTTTTGCTGCTCTAGACAAAACCTGGGCAAGATAACTTGAAACCAATTCTGAAAATTCCAATAGGATATCTTACTACCAAATTGATGAGAGAATATTTCAGAAGACAAATTGGTCTTTTCAATTATTTCAAAGGGATTACTTATAATTTCAACAATACACCATTGGCTGAGATAGCCCATAATGGAACTTGTTCTAAAAATAAACAGAATGCAACATAATCAAAACATAGTATTTCATTTGCAGGACAAAGGCCCTGTCTTTTACAGACGAGAGGAGACAGAATTTTTTTCATCTTGGGGTTTCATTGTAATCCTTATACTACCAAAGTTTGAGAAGAATCCAAACTTTAAAGACGAAGTTTTGGGAACTTCAGCTGGTTATCTAATTAAGTGAAATGGTAGCAAAATAAATAAACAAATGAAATGCAATTTTATCCTAGAATTCAGAAGGGGTTTTTTTTTCCTCATTTATTTCAATGTCAGTCATAGATTATTTTTTTTTTCCTCCCTTCAGTATACTTGCTATTTGACTTCTCATTGGTACAAGAACATCTCCATCTCTTCCTCACTGCTTCCCAATGCAGCACTACCATTTTTCTCCGCCGGATTACATCAGTATCACCCAGGCACACGTTCTTTTTACCACATGACATGCCAGCAGACCTAAAACCCAGTTTCATTCTATTCTACTAATCCCAGAAAACGTATGCAAGTACTAAGAGTATTAAGTTTCGTAACTATTACTATGTATGTATGTGGCACTTCAAACCTAATTTTTTTCAGAACATTAATCCTCAGAACGCTTTCCCCAGATCCCTTCCCTTCCCCTCCACACCCATATTTTTCTATAAAATTCACTCTAACATTTAACAACACTTTAACTAACACATGAAGGTTCTTGCCACAACAGCTCTAAGAATGCTGATAATAGCAAACAGGTGCAGTGAATTTTGAATTTTTTAAACCTCTCATTCTCTTTACAGCTCTTTCAGAAGCATTTCCCAACCACCATGCATATATATATATAAGCCTCAGTTATCTAGGCAGCCACTTTTGTAGATCTGGCTCAGAATGAAGACTGGACGATTATTTTACTTCATTTAACATTACTTTAAATGGCTTGAAACATTCTCCTACAGCTCAGACACTAATATAACGAGTTAGCACATGAAAATTACAGTATGAAACTGAGTCTGTCCTCATTAAGGATAGTTAAAATTGACTACACAGACAGAGGTTTTCTTTTTTTGTTATTTTTTAATTTAATGGAAGTGCTAAAGATTAAAGATTTTGAGAATTATAGTAAGATGAGAATGTTTTGATACTATGTCAAACAATCTATCTCCAAGCAAAGTAGGTAACCCTACAAGTTAATGGATACAGAAGTGTTCTCTTTTGCAACATACCAATTATTTCATTAGACACTAATCTAAAAAAAATTCTAACAGGTCCCTGGAAAAAAAAAAATCCCACTTAGGCCAAACTAATTTGAAAGATTAAGATATCTTAGATTTATTTTTTCATCGATTGGTTGTTTTTTCTAAACAGATTAAAAGACAGTAAGACAATGATGCTTTTCTGATCTAACTTCCAAAATCCATACAAACCATTCTTGATCAACTGCTTTGACTCTATTACTCCAAAATGTTTTCTAGTTTCTCATCTTCTATTGAAGTTTTTCAATCCATAGTTCACGGACCAGTTGAAAGAGTACATTTTTGGAGTCCATGAAACACAATAGCTCAAATGATTGCTCAGACACTAACTTTATCCTCAAGGCCTTTCACTCTGCCCATTCCTCTTATTGCTTATCTCTTGCACTGTACCCTGCACCCTTCAGTCAGTCAAGCATCTGTTTGTTCACTTCTCCCATGTTTTTGATCTCTTTCACTGGAAAGCCCTATGTGAGTCCTGCAGTCTCCTCCTCAAGTGCCGCTGCTGTGAGCCTGGAGGTTAAATTAACAACCCACAATGGTTACAGTGAACATCACACACTTACTGCGAAGGGCTGATTGTAGCACAGGTACTGAGAAGTTCCTGTGGAGGTACTTAATAAATGCAACAATCATCAGCAATGCATGTATACAGCATGCAGTAACTTGCATGGCCAGACTGACAAAAATCTCCAAGGTTACCTTGTGAAGCCACAGCCCTCTAGTTCTTAAGTGCTTCTACAACTCTAAAAAAGAGTATGTCTTAATATCACAACCACTTAGTGGGGTACACCATTGTTGGAACACTGTATCACAAAGAGGAGGAAAGATCCTTCTTCATAACTGCAATGTTCAAGCTACTTAAAGCAGTAATTCCATTTTCTTTCAGTATCCGCTCTTTGGGGGCTGATCCCATGCTCTAGAAACCACAGTATTTACCAACAGACTTTTACGAAGGACAAGGAGCATCAGTCCAAGACAAAGACATAGGGCTGGTTATTACTGCTAAGTTCCACTCAGATGGGTAGCTCTCATTCCAAAAGTGACAGGGGAGGTTGGCAGTGAGTCAGCTGATCCCTGAACACTGACTGGAGGAACAGCATTTCAGCATGAAGAATTCGGTTTGCAAGATGAAACCACCACACAACTGGACCAACCCAAGACCTGGAAGCAGTGTACATTTATTGCTATTGCTAATCCAAAGGATGCTGGGGCTTGTTCTGGGCAGACCAAACATCCCAGGCATGTAGACTTGTTTCTATGATTCTCACAGTCAGTCTCACAGAGCTGTAACCCAATACTTGACATGAGCTAGATATATATATATATAAAAAAAAAAAAAAGATTTGGGCTGCTAAGTCACAAATTTGAGGGACCACATCAAAACATGCAATCCTTATTCTGTCCTCCCATCAAATACTTCCTCCTGGGATAACTGAAGTGCTTTTTGCCAGGTATTGCCCAGGAGGCCACTGTTATACTGTGGTCTATATTCAAAGTCTCCAGCTGCACGGATGTACTGGGCAGGGTGAAGTAAATCATCACAAGAATCTCCACCATTGTTTTAAAAGATCAGTAGCCTTATAAAAGACAGTTCATGCTCTATACTACCACTTCCCCTTCCTGTTCTACAGTCCAGCCCAATGGACCCAAGCACTTGCTGAACTGTCCAGCCTTTTGTCCGATGTGTGCTTAACAGACAGGAGATTTTTTTAATAATGCAACACAACTTGACAGCACAGCATCCCGGGAACAGGACAAAAGGAAGACAACCTGTTGGACAAGGATAGCTAACATAGCGAAATTGGCTACACAGATTTTTCTTATTCTTGGCCAAAAAAAAAAAAAAAATTCATTTCAAACCAAGAGACCTCAGTAGAAGAACAATCCAGGCAAATGCTGGATAGCCGCTGACATCTTCAGGAAGGTACACACTTGTGGAGCCATGGGTGTCGTGGTTTAGTCCCAGCCAGACTAATCACCACACAGATGCTTGCTCACTCCCCTTCCTCAGCTGGACAGGAGAGAGAAAATATGACAAAAGGCTCGTAGGTTGAGACAAGGTCATAGGGAGATCACTCACCAACTACCATCATGGGCAAAATAGACTTGACTTGGGGAAATTAGTTTAATTTATTACCAATCAAAATCAGAGTAGGATAATGAAAAATTAAACCAAATCTTAAAAAACACCTTCCCCCCACCCCTCCCTTCTTCCCGGGCTCAACTTCATTCCCGATTTTCTCTACCTCTTCCCCCCCAAGCGGTGCAGGGGGACAAGGAATGGGGGTTGTGGTCAGTTGATCACACGTTGTTTCTGCCGCTCCTTCCTCCTCACACTCTTCCCCTGCTCCAGTATGGGGTCCTTCCCACAGGAGACAGTTCTTCATGAACTTCTCCAGCATGGGTCCTTTCCACGGGGTGCAGTCCTTCAGGAACAGACTGCTCCAGCATGGGTCCCCCACAGGGTCACAAGTCCTGCCAGCAAACCTGCTCTAGCATGGGCTCCTCTCTCCATGGGTCCACAGGTCCTGCCAGGAGCCTGCTCCAGCATGGGCTTCCCACAGGATCACAGCCTCTTTCGGGCATCCACCTGCTCCTGCATGGGGTCCTCCACAGGCTGCAGGTGGATATCTGCTCCACCGTGGACCTCCCTGGACTGCAGGGGACAGCCTGCCTTACCATGGTCTTCACCACGGGCTACAGGGGAATCTCTGCTCCAGTGCCTGGAGCTCCTCCTCCCCCTCCTTCTTCACTGACCTTGGTGTCTGCAGAGTTGTTTCTCTCACATATTCTCACTCCTCTCTTCCCCGCCTGCCATTTCCCAGTTTTTCCCCCTCTTCTTAAATATGTTATCCCAGAGGCGCTACCACTGTTGCTGGTTAGCTCGGCCTTAGCCAGTGGCAGGTCCATCTTGGAGCCGGCTGGCATTGGCTCTATCAGACACAGGGGAAGTTTCTAGCAGCTTCTCACAGAAGCCACCCCTGTAGCCCCCCCCGCTACCAAAACGCTGCCACGCAAACCCAATACAATGGGTCATCTTGAAACCAGTAACAAAAAGGTATTAACATATCTTCAATAGTAATTTATTTGAAAATGTCTTCAACAGTGATTTACTGAGCTTATTCCACAGCTAGACAGTGAGCCCCACTAAGTTACTCTACTTTTTTTTTTCTTTTTAAAACAGATGAGTGCTTGCAAGGTGTCTCAAAAACCTGCATTATGAATGAAACAAATTATGAAATAGATTACAATGCATTAACCACTACTGCTCTAAGTACAAACCTGCTGCAGCATTGCTACAAACTGCCAAAAAAATCCAGAGACTAAGTCCAAAAAAGCCTCAAAAAGCCGAGAATGTGAATGAGCACCATTAAATGGATACAGAAATCTCAATCTGTACAAGAAAATCGATGTTTTCTGTCTAGTCACTGTCAGAAAAAAAGAGGTAATGATGCATTTGAATTTTAAATCATGCTTATCAGACAACTTTTCATAATCATTTTATTCTCCTAGTTCTCCCATTTTTTAAGTAGGATGTGAAATTCCACAAAAAGACCAGATTCTGGCAAAGGCCAGAGAAGTCCTAGCTCCTATGGGTAACAAAAGTTACGAAGCGATTTTATTGATTTCACAAAACTAAAACTAATTTGGGGCATATGACTTATTTTCAAGTCTAAACAGACAAGATGAGCTTGAGGCCCCTTCCAACTTCATCTTCTATGATTATCAGTTCTATGATTATCAAAGTAATGCTCTCATTAAGATGCCTTTTCCGCTCTAGACACCAAAACTTCCAAAGAGGTTCTCGCTGGTCTTACCTGTCTAGAATTTCTAAATGACAGAAATACCAAATGAGATGAAAGAAGCTGGTGTGATCAGAAAGTGTCATAATTTTGAGACAGCTGCCAGAATCTTTGTCCAGAAGAATGACAGCAGACTGTGGCAAATAAGGGTCTATTTTCTCGCATTACCCTTGCTAGGAAATATTGGCAGATAGGCACAGTGACATGGGATGTCACATGCTTCTCTGATATAGCAATGCCAATAGACATCCCAGCAGCTGGTGGATAACTGGGAATTTTGAGACATAAAAAGAATTAACATTTATCCAAAAATAGACATCAAAAGATGTACTGAAACATCTGGATGAAGAAATTGTTCAGTTAAAACTGATGGAACTGAAAGAAAAATAATCAAAACAGAAAATTATCACTTAATGGAGGATGAAGTTAAGTACTTTGGCAACACAATGATAGTGGTAGAGCCTCATCTTATGTAAGAAAGGTTCAAGTCGTAAAGGCAAGAACAAATCATATGGGACATGAAGACTGACTGTGATTTACTACTCCGTACACATTTCACAAGGCATCTCACCAACTACACACAGTTAGGCAGGTTCTCCAGGCTGCTAAGAGTCAGCTGATATAGAGTAGAACTTTGACCTTCAAATGGTTGATGTATACTTTGGTTAAAGCTCTTTTCCCTCTCTAGACATCAAGTTAAACAAAAAGCTAACCAGGAGAAAGCAATATAAACCCTGACTAGAATGACTGCATCACTAAATTCCTGATCCTACCTATACTTAAACAAGATGACAAGAAGAGAGAGAGAAAATAGCTTTGACATTAAGTTCTCCAAACCAAATAATCTACTAGCTCAAGAACCTAGTCTGTCAAGGAACTTCTGAAGTTGCAGATGTTTAGAAAATGTCATTATCTGTAAGTCAGACTATGCTCTATAGGATGTGACTACCACCCACAAGATAATGATCTCTGGAGTTGAGCCTCTGCAAGTAGTGAGGAGATTCTCATCATCACAGCCTTGACTAGACCAATCTATGCATATAGGAGGACAAGTTTTAAAACAGAGTATGTAATGCCTTCTAAATAAATTACTTCCTGAGGCTCCAAAATCATGAACAATAATCTAGGACATGACCTGGAATGTCTTCTACAGAGAACTACAGCCGAATCCTCTTATTGAGTCTGTGAATGCCCCTGATGATTCCAGAGCACAGACCAAACTGTGGTTGCCGATCCTGGCAAAGGCTGTCAGACAGAAACTAAATTCAATGCTATACTACAAAACAAGTCTCCTCAGACACCTGAGGTACAGGATGCCACATCAGACTCAGAACCTGTAATCTAGCAGCTGGATCCCATATGTTAAAAACCTCATCTAAAAGGTGCTCCGATATAGAGGAAAGCTACGTGCCAGGGCCCACACACACTTTGTCCTGCTGAGCTCAAGCCATTAAAGAGAGCTGAACTCTTTTAACATTCAAAGGATGAAAACATCAGATCCCCTCGATTTCCTGTTCCATTGCCAGAAACACCAGAGCTTACTTAGACCAAAGTGAATGGTGCTGCTCTAGATCCCTCCAACTCTAACTGCAGTCCCCAACCCCAATCAGTGCACTGACACCAAAAGGGTCTAGGAAGAAGGCATGCACTATGCACTGCCAGATGGCTTATTAACTGTCTCCTGACACTCATGAGGTCTGTGCTAAAGTACTATAGTGGATATATTTAGGTAGTGGTCTGCTTAAGGTATGATATTCAGAAAAACACAGGTCATCCCTTCAAACCAAGTTTAGCTGCAGGTAAGAAGGCACCTCTCTACCCTTTTTATGTTCCCAACAGGTGCATTTCCTTCCAAGAAAGTACTCCAGCAATAGGAAACTATCCAGCAGAACTTCACAAAGACAGAGCAGCCTCAGAAGGGCAATACATCAATGATTTGGGTTTCTTTTGGGAGGGTGACTGTCATTCAAAGTTGATAAGAGATTAAACAGGCCATCTATGGCCAATCTGTTGTCCTTGAGCGGCATGGGGATTTGCTACCTGAACTAACAGGATGAGCAGATGGGCTGAACCAGGATGTGTTGCTTAGAGCTGTCTCTATTCTAGGTTGTTCTTCTCCCTTTGCATTGAAAGCTGACTGTTCCATAGTGAAGACTAAGACATTTGATTCCTTCAGTCTGTAAGTTCCTCAGAAGAAGGATTTGGTCAGTTTCAACTGGAACCCATGGAATGGTAATGAAATAATTTCCAGTAATCACACCTTCTCCCAGGTCTTGATAGCAGAAAAGGAAGCCACTATTTAGTTATTGCTATTTACAGGGAAAGTGAGATTATCATCATAACACCCAGGAAAAGGGAAAACATTTGAAGCTTACAACATTCAAAAAAAACCCTATTACTCCAAAGCCAAGAGGTCAAGTTTAGCAAATTACTCTCCAAGTAACTGTAGTCCACTGGTCACAGTATAAAGAACAAAGAAAGGCTCCAGCAGGAAGTACAGTGAGTTTGGCTTTTTGCCTTGAGGACAGCATGCTACCTGGTCCAGACTAGGATGCTGCAATGACACGGTTTAAT
The DNA here is from genome assembly GCF_030936135.1 of Gavia stellata. Taxonomy (NCBI): domain Eukaryota; kingdom Metazoa; phylum Chordata; class Aves; order Gaviiformes; family Gaviidae; genus Gavia; species Gavia stellata. Next base: position 47,889,753 of record NC_082596.1, read on the forward strand.
CCAGGGAACTGGTGAACTGGGCTAGCAGATCCAGAGCAACCTAGCTGTGAAGGGTGGGTAGGGCCTTGGGTGTGGTTAGTGGAAACTATTTCACTGTGATTCTGCTGGTTCTACGTGCAACTGACCAAATCTTGTTTGTGAGAAACTTGTCAACTGCTGGAAGAAGAAAAAACAGATCAGTTATTTCAACAGTAACATGCAATATGACAGGAAAATATTGGTTCTTCTACAGAGAAAGGTAAGCCAGGAGCCACTGAAAGCATTCACTGTAACAGTGAGCATTAAATCATACCTTAAGGCACTGAAAATGCCATCACATTGTTGAGGAATGCCCATATTTAGGTTCCTCTAAGGGTTTTCTCCTATGTTATCCTGCTTTGATAGAAGTAATGTGACATTACTGAGAACAGGTCCCATTCGTGGGTTGGGTTCCTGCCCTCCTAAAGGTCGGTGATGCAAAGGGTTAAAGGGCTGTTTCAAGATAAATGTAAGACTCTCGTTCCTCTCAGTCTGCCCTAGAAGAATGCATAATGTGAGCTGAAATAGATCAAATTTATATTTTATTTGTAGATCACTTTTTAAAATAAAAAAATATTAGACCACACTAATTTCTGTATTATTTCATACTAACAGAATAAAATACTGACACTTAGAAGACAACCACAGAAGCTTAAAAGAAAAAAGTACAGGTTCAACCTTGTATAACAAGTGCAAAAATTACTTTAGATAAAACAAATAGGAGGAAACCCTAGAGCAAACCAAAATAAAATATAGCTCTTCAAAGCAGCATTGACTGTGAATCAAAGGGAAAGGCCATCAAAACTTCCCAAGCCACAACGTTTCTGCATGTCTGAAAAAGAATTAACTCAGAACAAATATGGAAATAATAGTAGGTCTCTGTTAAGCCAACAACAAAGAAATCCTTAATACCATAAAACAAAGTTACGTCAAATCTCCCATTTTTAAAGATACACGAAGCTCCTTTCACACAATGCTTTAAAACGTTATTTATAGTAACAAAAGCAAAGACTTAAGATAAAAGTCAAAGGGATTATCATCAATGGTCTAGCTACACAGAAGTTACTCTTCTCATTTTTTGTTTCATTTGTGGTCTTCAAATATGAAGATGTAATGCAAAAATACTTCCATACCTCTATACGATCTGTTTCAACTACACTATCTTAGCAAACCAGATGATGCAACAATCAGCTTTTGGACAGCCAGCCACATTAAGCAGTAACATGCAAGCTAACAATTCCAATGGGCTTTTGTTGCTTTTCATGGGTTTTTTTCAGCATCAGTTTCCTTAATTAATTAGTATAATTTTCTTAAAGTTTACAGGAGCAAGAGAACAACTCTTAATTAAGAGCTGGATCCTGTCAGGAGACTAGTGCAAGAAATACAATAATGAAGGTATGAATATTACTCACCCGATATGCACACGCCACCTGAACCATGAGGACTCTCCATAGCACCGTAAAGCACATAGTCTTCAGTAATACAAGAAAACCTTTCTTTCAGAACGAAATTTGGAGAAGAAAGAGCAAAAATACTGGAGAGGAGATCCAACACGCAAATAACCCACAACCACTACTGTTCTCATTCTTGGGATTTTCTTCTGCTTTATTGTCAACTAGTGGTAGAGACAACTGAACCGTGTTTCAAAACACCACTTACATGAAAGAGGGCAATAATAAGGGCAAGCTATTCAGAAAAAATCCTTTTAAAATGTTACCATAAACTGTCACCCGTCATAAGCAGACATTCTATGCTTCATACATATGCTGAGCTCTGCACTCACGAAGTGAGCAGCCTCCCCTCATTTTGTTCAGGCCTCTTTCACCTTTCTATATCACAAATAACAAAGGATCGTGTCTGGCAGTCAAATGATAGAAGTTGGATCACTGCTACCTACTTAGAACTGTTACCAGTTCTTCCGTGGCAGAGTATCCTTGGACATGTTTTGGTCTCAGTATTTTTCATTTCAGTATTTTTTTATGCAGTATCTTATGGCATGAAATTATTAAGAGGCAGCATTCACTATTTCAGGACTTTCAGCAACTGCTTGAGAGTCCTTGGAAGTTTTAGAACAGCTGAAACTAAACAAATACAATTTTTTTCAACTGAAAGGAATCATTACAAATTGCTTAAACTAATATTCAATTTTTATGAGTTCCATGTATGACCAGAAAACAACAATATGGTTTCATCAAATAGGATCAACTGAAAGACAGAGGAAAGACAGGATGTTTCTCCTCCTTCCTTTAAAGATTTTCTTTTGTTCTTTTAAGTGTTCTATCTTAGTTTATTATCAGACACAAAAAGCAGAATACTGGTATGAAGATAATACCCAGGTTGTACATAAGCATCGCTGTAGTCTGCTGCAAAATACAAACTGAGTTGACATATCGGGTCTACATCAAAGATATGCCCTTTGGCAGGTTGTAAAGACAGGTTGCAATTTTGTTTATAAAAATGCGTGTTCTACAAAATGGGTTCTGTAACATGAACTGTTAGTGGTATGCCACCATTCCACTGATCCTGCACATGCGTTCATTTCTCAGGAATGCTTGTAAGCTGGGTTATGCCTTGCCCTAAGATAAGCAGACTTGCATGAGGAAAAAAAGCAGTGTGTGGCAGACAGAACGATTCAACTCTCCGCAGGAGACTTCTTCCACAAAACGCAGGTTCCAATACAGGACATGCCAGTGGCTCCTGTTTTACTGCCTGTATCACATACACAGTATTTACAGCAAGAGCTGAATATAATGGAAGTCCTTTCCTGCTTATGTTTTAAAATTTAAGGGAACAGCTTGAAAAAACACTGCATTGCAGGGACTTAAGTTTTCAAAGACCCTTTAATCAAATACCAAAAAACAGTAAATGTAACACTGTCAGTTTGGGGCCTCACCACTTAGACCTACACATTACAATGTATTTTAAGATTGTCATGTAATACATTTTTCTAAAGTACTTCTGCTTCTTTCATTGTGAATGTGGGAAATGGAGAGCTGTGTAATGATTTCAGGCTCGAGTCCAGTTTTTGTACTCCTTATTATCCATAACTATTACATGGTGCATTATGAGTTTCAATACAGATTCAATATAGAGACATGACCATATCCATTCCTCTCATAATTACTGTGAGAGAAATAGTAACAGAGAGTGAATGAGGCAAAAGTGTAGCCACAGGAGGAAGATGATTTTATGACTGTGAAACAGAACTACTATGGAGATGCTGTTGGTACCATAACTAACTCTCCCACAGATTTCCTGCACAGCTTTGAGTAAGGCACTCAATCTTTCCATGCCTCAACTCTGCATGGGTACAGCAGAGGTCAAAATACTTAACTTCATAGGCATGTTATAAGTATAGAAACATTTGCATTTGGGAAGCTACTGGGTGTTGCTAATAATAGCTATGTATGTACAATTGAAACATAAAAAGAAAAATATATTTTAGCACTGCACTTGAAAGGTGTATAGGAAATTAAGTATGGCACCTCACATCAAACAAAGAAAATAAAATGAAAAGTCATCAACTCTAGTGAGCGAACGTTAAGTACTTGGGAAACCAGATGCAAGTACATCATTTGAAGTCTAAATTACAATATATGGATGTTCACAACAGAGTGAAAAAGCAATGCCAGCAACGTTACCTCTGTCATTTCATACTTTTTAGCACTTCACTTTGAAAGCCCAATATTGTAATGTAAGGGCTTTTGCAGAAAATTTAACACGTAAATATCCATACATTTGCTGTATTTATTAATTCAACCTCTCGTTCCTAAAAATAATTCAGCAGCATACAATTTTACAACATATTGATCTAGGTAACTCATGAGTCATTTTTTGTGAGTAGGTATCAATCACTTCATTGTTTACTTGTCGTTGGAAAGAAATTGATTTAATCAAACCTTGCAGTAATACATTATTGATGTATCCCAAGAAAACAAAGTCATAATGAACCATCAGGGTCCTAACATAAAACACTGTAAGGAGTGGCAATTTTGGCTTCAATCTTTCATTGTGATTTGCAAATATATGTCACTATACAAGTAAAGCCCGGTGCAAGACTGTACTTGGTCTGAGCAGCACTACATATCATTCACATAATAGACTTGGGACTAGTTCTCCATAACTTGGCAACCCCAGACAAAACCACACTGTGGACCTTGTGTATCTCCACCACTTATATACAGCAGTGGATCATTTTTACTCGATTTTAGCAAATCGTAACCCTTCTGGGGGGAGCATGAGGCGATATGGCATCACGAAAGTAAAAGAGTCTTAGCTATTCTCCTCAGCACTGTCTCAGCCTTTGTTCTCTAGAGGCTTTAAACTTTTCCATATATTGGACCACATGGGAATAGCATTTTTTCTCAATACACAATAAAACTCCTTTATGCACATTTGTCAAACAAAATACAGCTAATAGCGGCAACTGCAGCAGCAACTTGAAAGAGGAAAGTTAGAATAGCATTTGATGTATTTTATAGACTTTTGAATACACGTTGCCAGTTTAAAGCACAGAGAAACAAGTACTGTAGCAACACCCACTGCCAAAATTATTTTGGCAAAGGTGAGTTGTTTACTGCAGTTAAACTTTTGTTACAATCGTGAGAAATAAGAGAGGACAATAGCAACACTCTATCAGAACATCTTCACTAAAGCCGCATTATTATAAAATGTTGTAGGACGTACAATGAGCTATATCAGAATTTAGCACTGACCAAGCATATGAGAACACCTCAGTACAGCTTACAGAGACATCTATAGGTAGTGTCTGTCTAATACCATACAATTATTTACGTAGGAGAAAGAGGCTGAACTTCCTATGTAGGAATTCATACAAGGTGAAAACATTTTTAGAAGAAATGTGCTTCACAACTAAACAAATAATATCAATACCCATTACCAAAAGATGATGCATCATTAGCAGAGACACGTTACTTAAGCAATTAAGTCTGTGTAAGTGATGGATAAAAGATAAAGTTGGTGTAGATACAAAAAGCGATACAACCAGCAGCCTGTCTTTCTAGCTTTGTCATCTTTCTACGCACCCAACTGCAGCCGAACCAGACCCAACTTCGCAGAAAACACACGTACAAAGGTGTACAACCGCAATACATGCTGTATTGCGCATAACTGTTTGTGTAAAATCCCTAGAATGGAGAGAACCCGTACGTACTCCGAAACTGAAAAACAACATGAACATTGTGCTCTATTACACTTAGCAAACAATAATACGGAATCATGAAAACAGATACAGTAGGGTAAGGGAGACAGTTTCTTGATGAAGTGGGAATGGACAAGGTCTCCAGAGCCTTTCTAGAAGTGGGTTTGATTGCCCTGGATATTTCCCGGCTCAGTGGGGGAAGTAGAGAGGGTGAAGGGAAATCCCAGGACAGAGTTTTCTCTAACGTCCCCGCCCCTCACCCCAGCCCTCCTCTCCGCACTGAAGGGATTAAAAGGCAATTCGCAGATATTTCACTTTTCTCTAGAATTAAAAGGAGGGATTTTCTTGGGATATCTGATGCATGAACTTGCAGAGATAGAAACAATCCCTGGGTATTTACACACAGACATGCAAAAGAAAAAAAAAATAGGCATTTCCTCACACATACACCGAAGAAGGGATGTAGCTATTTCTCCTCTCCAGGCGGGGACGGGAGGAGAGCAGAGGGCTGCCTGTACCGCCAGCTCGGGCTCACCCACGCTCGGAGCGGGCTGCCCCGGCAGCGCCGGGGGGAGGCACCCCTTCACCAGCACACACACCCCCCCCAAGCACCCACAGGCACGCCCGAGCTCCCCTCACGCTGGGGCACCCCGGCCTCTCCCTTCACACATTAACTCGCACACACACAAGCTCCCTCGCACACTTACTCCCTCCCTCACAAGCTCCCTCGCACACTTACTCCCTCCCTCAAACCCTCGCACTCTCCCTCGCACACACACTCCCGCACGGGCACTCCCTCACACTCAACCGACACCCCCTCAGACGCACACTCTCACCCTCATTCTCCCTCTCACCTCATACACACTGTCCCTCACACACACTCTCACTCCCTCGCACACACGCTCCTTCTCTCTCTCCCCACCTCCCTCCCTCACACGCACGCTCGCCCCAACGGCCCCAACCGCCGGCAACAAAGCGGCGGGCAGCGCGCCGGGCTGGCGGCGGCGGGACGCGCGCGGCGCGCACACACATACGCACACACAATGCTTCCACGGCACCTACCAGGCGGGCAGCCTCGGCCCAGGTGCGGTCCTTCTTCTTCCTCTTGTCTTTCATGTTTGCATCTCATTGAGGTGGTTCGGGGGGGGGCGGGGGGAGGGCGGACCGGGGGGGCGGGGGGGCCCGGAGGGGTTCCGCACGGACAATGATACGGTGACACCGCGCTCTGGAGCCCCCGGGGCGGGAGGGGCGGGGGAGGAGGAGGAGGAGGGGAAAGGGGGCCGGGCCGGCTCGGCTCCCCGCAGCGGCGGCAGCGGCGGCGGCACAGCTGACAGCTTGAGGGATGCTCCGCTACGCTCACAACAATGCACTATGACGTCACGCGGGGGAATGGCGCCCGCACCAAACATCCCCGCGGCGGCGGCAGCCGCCCTCGCGAGGAGGCCGCCCGAGAGCGCTCTCGCCCCCAAGCCTCGCGAGAGCGGCCGCGGCGCCGCTCTCCCCCCGGGCTGGGGGCGCTGGGGAGGGGAGCGCGGCGGGAGGGAAGGAGGGTGGCCGGCGCGGCCGGACTACCACTCCCGTGGTGCAGCGCGGCCGCGGCGGGCGGGGCGTCTCCCTGGGGACGCGGCGCTGAGGGCGCTGCCGGGGCGGGGGCCGCGGCCGCGGCCGCGCGGGTCGGCGTCGTCGGCTGTAACTGTTGGCGCCGCGGTTGCGGTTGGGGCCCTTTCCCTCCCCTCCTCGCCCGGAGGGCGCTGCTCTCCCCGTTTCACGCCGAAAGCGCGTTCGCTAAACGCAGCCGAAAATAGGGCCCGGCCCTCCCCCGGCGTGCGACCTCCTCGCCGGTGCTTACTTACGGCTGGGGCAGCCCGCGGCTGCGGCGGGGCCGGGTGGGCGGCGGGTCGCGGTGAGGGGAGCGCCGCGGGGCGGCTGGCGCGCCTGTGGCCGCGGCGGTTCCCGCCTGTGCTCTCCTCGCTTCCTTTCGACCCGCGAGCCGAGGTGTGACAAACCAAACCCCGGCCAAATAGGTGCCAGCTCGGAGAGATCCCGCGGTAGCGTTTTAGCTCCTTTTCTTGTCGGAACAGGAAAGAACATCTTCTTGTTCCAGTGTAAACAAAGGAGTTGGTGTGCTGTGCTCGTAAAACTGCTGAAGGATGTTTTCTTTTATTGGATGACCTAGGATTAAGATACCCCCGAAATGCAAAGCCCGAGGACTTCCCGCACGTTCCTGAGTTACAGGGTATTGTGATGTGGGTTTTCTCCCCTGTTTCCTCCCCTCCCCCAAATATTAAAGTATATTTGGAGTACTACTGAAATGTATTTGGCATTTTTTGTTCGAACTGAAATGAGTTAGAAATTATTCAGGCTTTTGTGTACGCATCTGTTCAGTCTCTGCTCCCTCCACCCTTCTCCCAGCAGCACCCCTGTTGTGCCTTGCCAGCTTGCCTTTGGTAACGTGACACTTTATTTTCCCGCAAACGTACGGTTTACTGGGGGGGGGGGGGGGAATCACTCCCACCTACCACAATGTTCAGGCTGTTTTATCTAGAGAAGGACTGGGGCAGCCCTGGAGGAAGCAGAAGTGGCGACCTGATAGCATTCCCAAAACACCCTCAAAGAGCACTCAGATTGTGTACGGTGTTCCAGCTGCAGACGCATCCCGCTCTTCCTCCTCATCTTTATGTTCTAATTGGAAATGATACATGGAAGATAGTTCTTCACCATGACACCTTTCCAGATTTCATAATTCGTTCCCACTTAAAGGAAAATAAAAACATTAGTGAAACAAAATTCTATTAAAACAGCTGCTTCTGAGTTTAGTTTTGATTCCAGAATGTATAGTATTCATCAGAGGATTTGAGTACACCTCAGAAATGTTCTTGAGAAAAATGCTGTTGCAACTGGAATATTTCAGGTTCGACAGAGTTAGGTTGTACAAAAATTTTTACCATCATCCAGTTGTCGAAGTAGCTACGTATTCCTTTGTTATTTACTTAATACCTTCTTTGTCATCTTAGTAACATTTAGAAATCGAATGCTTGCTATTAGGATCACTTCTTTGTCTATATTTTGTTTCTTTGAGTATGTTTTCTGCCTTTTATGTCTCTGTCCTACTTCCCTGTTCTTCCTTTTGCATTTCTTCACCTTTAGTCACTTTCTACTCCTACACCATATAGGCTTCATTCACGTCTCATCCCCCATGCTAAAAGTCTGCATCTTTAGTAATCAAGTACCTCATTAAAACTGCCTTCAAAATACCCTCATTGTTTTCAGTATTGAAACTACAACAAAATAAAAGAGCGTAGAGAAGTTTATCAGTCAGTCCCATCATAAGTGGCTAGTTTGAGACTGAAAGAAACACTCTGCATTAGTTTCACATCTGCTCACAGGTAGATGATGATCCAGTTGTTGATCCAGTTGCTTCACGTACATAACATGAACTGAACTTCCGTTACTCAGGAGAGCTCTGGTGTTGCAGCGTTGTTGTTGGACAGGGGAGGACATTTGTCAGGTAAAGAGAAGTTCCAGGACCCTGTAAAGCTTGTCTGACTTCGTGGGGGTTTTTTCGTTGGTTTGGTTGGTTTGTACCATTGCTCATTGCAGTCAGGATCACACTTTCATCTGGTATTTCTGCAGACATATGGAATAATCTTCTCAGTTATGCATCCTTTCTATTCAGCTGGTGAAGAAACTGGACTAATGTCTGTGCTGTCATTTAATTCATTTGCATCATTCCTACCAAGTCCAGGAGCTCCTAAGTTCCTTCTGTTGCAAATGGTTGGAAATCATATACTTACAGTCGATGGTACTGACTTTACTGCAGAAAGAAAACCTTTTATGCTGTTTGCTGTCTCAGAGCAGAGAGCCAGCGTGCATTCCGAATGCTTACATGATGAAAAAAAAAAAAGAATCTGTGCTCCTGAAATGGAAGAATTTTTTTACTGCAATAAAAGTTTTAGCTGAATCCTATAGGGATTGCCAGCATACACAGAAACCAAGTGACTCAACAGAACAGTACCTTGCTGCTTTAAAGGAGTTAAAAATCATGTCTGTGTCTGGAAGCACAGCAGAAAAAGGTCAAGTTCAGCTTATGGAAGAAAGCATCTCCTATTGATTATAGATAGTATTTACTGCATGAGTTGGACCTGACGCTACAAGAGATCATAACCGTTGCTACTCTAACTGAATTGACAGTAGCAAAATTGAGAAACGGTGAACTACATTCAAACTGCAGCCGCTGGAACTATGGCTAAAAAGCTTATCATACGTAACATGTATATGTGTGTGTATATATATGTGTGTGTGTGTGTAAATGTACTACTGCTGTCTCCACAGCACATTGTAAACCAGACTGGATAACCTGCAAATCCTGCAGAAAGATGTTATATTAAAATATATCATTAATTTCTACCTAAGCAATATTTATGTGATGTTACCGTGCCAGATGTTACTGTTTTGACCACAGATAGAAGCAGTTATTTGTTATGGATGCATTTGTGTCAGGTTACTTTTTCTTGCATCAGAAGAACGGTCATATGCTACTAAAATAACTTTGGACGCTGGCTTCTGAGTTTCAGTACTCAGTGAATGCATTTACCTGCAATGCTATGGAAGTTTGACACTTGACGTATATCCTGAGCTACTTGAAGAACATTGTTGTTGTTGTTTCCTGCGTATAAAAAAGACTTTTGATACATACTGCTGAGTTCTTTATTGTGTACACTAATATTCCTGTTAAGCAGAAATCTGCGAGCAGCACTACATCTGCAAATACATATATATATATATATGCATTGCTTCAATACAGCGAAACATTGCTGCAATACAAATTCCAATTTCAGCTGTTACAAAAGAAATAGTATCAGCTATTACATGGAAATGCCATATGTGTGCAGAGGATTTATTCACAGCATGACAATTCAATCTAATGTGCCACTTTTACAATGGAAATTATATTCTCTACAATTGAATGAGAGATGCTGAGTCACAAGATAATTAAAAAAAAAAGCCCAGAATGATACTAATGGAGACACTGCATTTTCTGAATTAGTTTCAGCACAGTGGTGACAAAAAGCAAACCAGAATACTTATTTTTGTGTGGGCTTAGGGAAGCCAAACAAAGCTATTGTGAGTGACAGTTAACCATTTACAGATACTGATGTCATAGTTGTAGAGTATGTTTTCTACTCTTGATTTGAAGACTGCACATTACTAAGTATTCAGACAGCATGAATTCCACACCATTTATTACACTTAATGGACTTTTCTCTTTTAATCGTACACCATATGGACTTGAATCAACATCCAGAACTTTTCAAATATGTTGAGAACTCTTAATAACAAGCCTGGAATCTAGTATTATCTGGATGATGTTACTGTATATGGAAAGACTCCTGAAGCTCATGAAAAAAAAGCTACAGGCTGTACTTCAACATGTCAATACAGGAGAGCTGAGGCTGAATTTTACTGAATACTAAATCAGATGCACAGAGTAGTCTTTTGCTAAGCACGTCATCTCTCCATCGGGACAAGAAAATGTCGTAGAACACATACAAGAGCTCACCCTTCCCAGAAAAAAAAAAAAAGAAAAAGAATTACAACCATATTTTTCAGGTCTCAAATCAAGGTATATGTTGTCTACTCCTGACTGTGCAGTGTTTGTAGAACTATTAAGAATAGTACGTTGTAAAATCTAAAATTTACCCAAGACATATCTCACCATAGCAACTTTTCAAACAATGAAAGCTTTGATTGCAAATAGCCAGTGTTTATACTGTTGGCTTCAGTGTTCACCACAATTGTCATTACTTTCGACTCAAACCAGGAATGGCCAACTACTGTAAATGTAGGGCTATTTCCTTTACTCCCTCCTAGCCCTTCAGAACCCAGATAAACACTCGGGTCTTTTTTATGGCACTGCAGCTGAACCTGATTGCAGCTAACCTGGGGTCCACTTTGCCCTCCCAACAGATGAACAGTGGTACCCCCAGCGTGGCGAGCCTATTGAGCAGTCATCTTCCAGTCAAAGTACCTCCAGGCAGCACTTCCCTCAGCCATGCTGGCCATCACTTTTTCATACTACGAATATGGAGCCACTTTTACCCAAATCCGTGGGGACAATTTCTATGAGAAGACCGTTGTATTTGAACCAAGAACAGTTGACAAGATACCAAAAAGTGTTGGGAAGAAAACATTTCTTTGTGCATATACTACAGAAGAGGAGGGAACCTGCCTCTGAGGCATTGCACTCCAACTGCATACAGATCGCACCTCCTGGCAGTTCTGTTAACAACAGAAAGACTCAGAGGAGCAGGAGCTGTCTGCAGATGGCTAGCAAGATTCCTTTCATTTTTATATGACACAGTTTAGTCAAATCAAAAACACAGCAGCTGATAGTTTTCTCATCTGCTCTTTTTTAGATACTTATCTAGTTGATTATATGGAAGTTGTTGCATGGATTATAAATCTGTTTGCTGCAATTACACGAGAAAAATTTAAAGCTGTTTGCTTGTAGTGTCTGATTTAACAGAAATTACATATCTTCTAGAAGGTGATTCACGAATTCCAAATGCATGGATGCTATTCCAATACCATGTTTCAGTCTACAGAATGAACATCACCCACAAGACAGATATGTAATAAAATGTCACCTCAAGTTATATGGCATTTTAAGGAATTGTGAAGGAGTCCCAGAGGAATTACAAGCAAAATTTATACATCATGCTCTTGGTAAGTCTCAAGTTGTCAGAACAAACCAACAATTACTGGACAAGTTTTGGTGGCCAAAACTCAGTATGAAGGACTGAAGCTTCCCTAACCCTAAAATCAGTTATCGAAATTAAGACTCATGCAGTACCATTACAGCCTACTCCTTACCTTTTTTTCTCCGTGAATGACTGTCATCACAGCCCCTTTGGGCAGTTACTCTCGCAATCTAGCTGTCTTTCAGAGATAGACAACATAAAATGAACAAACAGAGCATTTACATTGTGTGACATCTGCTGCTATAATCACTTTCTTGTCTGTTTTCAGCCAAGAACAAAAGCTGTAAGAATTAGTACCATTTAACTTCTTACAATGTGCAGTTTTTTCTGGGAATATATGTAAAAGGTAATCATGAAGCTACCTTAAAGCTGCTGAAGAACTAGAAAGTTAAGGAGAATTTTGGAAGAGACTTCACAGCTAACCTGGAAAAAAAAAGCTTGAAGACCTTCTCAAAGGACTAATTACAAATTTAAGGAGTTACATACCTTGTAATCACATAAATCACTTCCTAAGCTAATGCTGGAGAGCTACACACACTGAGTTCACAGAATGATAGGGGTTGGAAGGGACCTCTGGAGATCATCTAGTCCAACCCATCCCGCCAGAGCAGGTTCACCTAGAGCAGATTGCACAGGAATGCGTCCAGGCGAGTTTTGAATATCTCCAGAGAAGGAAACTCCACAGCCTCTCTGGGCAGCTTGTTCCAGTGCTCTGCCATCCTCAAGGTAAAGAAGTTCCTCCTCATGTTTAGATGGAACTTCCTATGACCAAGTTTGTGCCCATTACCTCTTGTCCTGTCACTGGGCACCACTGAAAAAAGACTGGCCCCATCCTCCTGGCATCCACCCCTTCAGTATTTCTAAGCATTAATAAGATCCCCCCTCAGTCTTCTCTTCTCCAGACTAAAAAGACCCAAGTCCCTCAGCCTTTCCTCATAAGAAAGATGTTCCAGTCCCCTAATCACCTTTGTAGCCCTTTGCTGCACCCTCTCCAGCAGTTCCTGGTCCTTCTTGAACCAGGGAGCCCAGAACTGGGCACAGTACTCCAGATGCAGCCTCACCAGTTAAATGTTGCTAGGTTGAGGATCTCTAAACCTGCCATAGTAGCACAATCAGATACAAAACACACAGTCCAACAGCATCAAAAGTAATAAAGATCATTGTTGTACTTGGGATCTGCAATACAAATTTGACTTTGTAAGTGCAAAACATTGGAATCCTCTGAAAAAGGGAGTCAGAGTTTATGTTGTCTCTCAAGCTCGTTGCGGGAAAAGGACTACATACATATAAGCTATCTTTGGGATAAGTACACACCTGCTTGCACCTGCTTGCCAAGGGCAACTTAGAAATATTTTGAATTGTTTGCGCATAATAGATGACTTTCCCTTACCTTCTCTGCATTACAAGACAAATGAACAAGACAGTCCAGCCAGCCTTCTGCTAGCTGCAGATAACTATCTGCACGCATCAGAAACTTTTAGATAATGACAAAAAAATAGCACAGAGATAAAATGTTAGTTTATTAAGAGCACCGACTTCTTAAAAAGAAGAATATGGTGATGCAGTATTGGTGATAAACGGCAGAGGGCACTTCTCAAATGCGCTGATGCGAAAAAGCAAATTCAGTCTGGGGAATCTCTGTGTGTTTAGTTTAGGCTCTCGCTGCAGACGTGATGGTGGTTTTTCTCCTTTGCTGCTCCTTTACAGCTATGGAAACAACCATCAGTTATACCACGCAGTATATGAGACTTCAGCACAGGTCAATAAATAACTCTGGTTTAGGTGTACAATATTACATTTCTCTATTTGAGCTGTGTTGACTCCGCAGGAACAATAACCATCTTCTCTCCTGAAGTTAGCAGAGGAATCTATGTGGGCTTGGAGCAATTCTGCTGAACAAGGCCCCAGCTCTGCAAGAGACCCCGTTCACGCCAATACTTGCAGCATCACTGCCATTTTGCATAATGACTTTTATTAGCTATTTAAATCTAAAAAGCCAAATAAAATACTTATTAAAATGACAATATTTTCTTAGTATCAGTAAAAATATATGTGTTGTAATCTGGGGCAGGGACTGATCTTTGGCAGTGTGTTTGTAGTGTGGCTACCACATCAAACATTGCTCTGTAGACATCACAACAATAACAATACATATATATTTAAGATAAAATTATGCACATTTGACTTATATACTCTTTTTAAACTGTTAAATAATAAGTTTAAAAATTCTATGAATATCACACAAGAAACCGAGAGTCTTAATTAAAAACATACTAGTCAGAACAATGAAGTTAAAAATGTTAATGTCAGAGTATTTGGTGCTTGATTTCTTCAGTCATTCTTCTGTTTTCATCCTTAGCTACCCTCTGCTGTGTCTCTCAGATAAGCTTAGGCCCACAATAGGACATCCCAAATTCTATTCCTGTGAGCCATTCATTTTCTATAGTCCAGCCATTCAACAACAGATCACTTCTATTCAGACCTTTAATAAATAAATAAAATGAATATTTGATATCATCTTTTAACTTTTCTAAGAAAGAATTTCCTACTATAGCTAAGAAGCAAATCTTTTACTTCTATTCTGTATATACAGTTCACCATGTTCATTACAGGCTACAAAACCAAATTAAAATATATTATCAATACTGAACATACGACATGTCACACTTTAGTTGGCATGTATTGGCCCAATGATATTTTGAAGTTTAAAGCAAGATAAAGTCTAAAGCCCTGGCTATTCCCAGGTCTATGCCTCTTTCCGTTTAAAAGTGAGTAGCCCACTGAAGTTCATGAGACTAGTTGTGTTAAGGAAACGTTTAAACATTAGTAGAAGCAGGCTTCCAGCATGGCAGCAGGTAATACGTGTATTGGAAACTATTTGGTTGGATTGCTGAGGGCACATGAAGGAGACACATACCTGTGATGTCTGGATCTGCTGTTTCTTTCTAAGTTATTAAAAAATCAAAAGTGAGTGTAGCACTTTCCTAGTGTGCCTAGCAGATCATGTAGCAAGATATAGTGATAATGTACAGAAATTAATTTTTGAATTTCCTAATCCCCAGATATTTTTTTAAAGCATCCTTTTAAAAATGTGAGTTTATGAAGTTAATCCTGGCTTAAGAAAGTTAATTTTAAATAACCACTTAAAAGTGAATTAAACACACCCTCAGATGATTTTGTATATTCTACTAGAAGAATTAGCACCTATGGATGTTCACTGTCAGTACTACAAGTTACCTACATAACTACACTGGGTTTTATACGGCCATTGTGAAGTTTATGGATTGGAAACACTTTCACTAAATTGTGACAAGTTACTAGAAGGCTAATTTGGAAAATTTAAGGATTTGCATGGCAGATGACTCCTCTTTTTAGAACCTGAGGTTAGGGCAGGGACAGGAAGTAAAGGTTACAAAGCAGGTTATAAGTAAGTGTGCAATCGTAATAAAGGTTTGTGGCCTGTGAGCTTTTTAGATCAATTGCTTCAAATAGCTGGCTTTTAGGTTATATTCAACAATTATAAGGAGGACAGCCTGTAAGGAAGTTATTTTGGGAAATGAAAGAATCTGACACATCATATTAACAAGAGAATATCACTTCTGATCAATGGCTTTTATAGCTGACTAGGTTGGTCTACTCAATTTGCATTTAAGAGACGATTAAAATAATCTTATAATTTTCTACATTCATCCTACTAGAATTTATGGAAAAGGAAAGAAAATAGTTATGCATAATTACTGAAAATGGTTGCAAAAGAATAATATGCTGCATGCACTGCATCTACCCTGCCTTTATCAAGGACAGCCATTTACGTACACATGGGAGAAGTAATGGAAAATAAGACTTTTTATACAAAAAGGAGAAATTACCTTTCTTGATTTGATTTAAAAGATCTAAATTGGTTATTTATAAAAAAAAAAGGTAACTGGTACAAGGAGTGCATTATAAGCAGTCTTTCCAAGCATATGACAATATTCTGTATAAATAAGCATTGTGGGAATGAAAAACATCACTTATACTAATCCAGTTATAATGATATTTCAGGTGGATAAATTGGAGTGTTACAGCTCAGCAGCAAAAGGCCTACTGTAATCTTTCCTTAAACAAAACACTACATATCCTGGCTAAATTCTCTAGATGGAAATTTGCCATTGAGCAAGGGGCCAGCTCACAACCTATACATCTTTTACATGTTATGCTGCATGGCAGTATATGTTAGCTATTATGCAATAGAATCCTATAACAAAAATAGAACGATGTCGTTTTTATCTACCACCTGACAGAGATTACTGCTATTTTTCAGATGGTCGGTACTCACTGAGTAGCCCAACCACATACACTGCAGCTGCATTCAGTCCCAAGTCCATTTAGCCTATAATTAAATGGGTCTTTGCAATTTCAAAGAAAAATTGTTCATTTTCAGTTTTCCAAATCAGGAGTAGTCTAAAGTTACTAAGACTTATATGACCCTGTTCCACTAATTAACTCTTTTGAAGACCAGTTCTGTAAACATTTACATGGAGGATTCATTTCATGCATCCATGAGGTGATCGTAAGAAATATTTCTCATGTTTACAGGCCAAAAAGAGGCTAAGATGCCTGAATTAGACTCAGGCAGAATCGCCTTAATTCAAAGTCACAAATCCCGGAGCTTTTCTCCAAATTCTCCTTGCCTGGAAATGCCTGGAAAGTCCCGTAGAGCCTGCCTGGCCTGCTTGCTACCACATTGCTTTTGTGCACGCCTTCTGTGAGCAGCCAGGCAAGGCACCTAAAACTAACTTAAAGATAATAACTAGGGTACAATGGGACTTCTGGTTACAAGTAGTGCATGTACATTAATACACTGAAAGAAAACGGTCTACTTGTAATGAAAGAATTCAGCAAGGTGCCTAGTACTCCATCTCTGCTTCTGAAAAACAGGGATGTATTGTCTTATTTACTTACCGTAATGTTGTGGTTATACTTTTAAAAGAGTGAATAAGCTAGCTAGAATATACAGATTTTCTTTGATAGGATCAAGTTTCACTCAAAACTACTCTAGCTTTACTCTTGTGGTTATCCATACATTATGAAAGCTTTTTTTTCTTTTGGCACTTCCTCTGTGGGGAAGAGATTGAAACAAGAGTTTCAAGTTCCAAAATAAATGGAGGATGGTTATTCTGGTCTGAACAAGAAAAACTGTGGTCGCTGTAGTCAGGATGGCAAACCAGATTTGGTTTAAAAATAATCATATGTGAAATTCCACGAGGCATAGAAGGAGGATAATGTTGAAATCAAGATGCTGCACCATCACAGAAATTCAACACTCAGATCCCAGCTCCGCTCCTTCTTTGAATCCGTGGAAGTCAGTTGCCTTTTCTCTTGCACAGTTCTCTGTCTCTAACTAGAGATATTAATATTTCATTTCTTTCTCCATTTGTCTTTCTTCCTTATTCAAACCGAAAGCTTGTCAGAACAGGGACTGAAAATCTCTTGGTATGTATACATCATGAAATAAAGTGGAAACCTGATCTTGGTTTGGTCTCTCAGGTTACCATATGAAAGAATTTCTATCTATATTTGTATATTTCTTAAGGTAAATGGCAGTTGCATGATATTTTAAAAATACAATTTTCCCAGTGTAAAATTATTACCTCACCTTTTTTTTCCATATAGATATCTAGGGAAAGCCAAATGTGGAAATGTGGCGTATGTCAGACTGAGTGGGAGAAAATTGTCAGCTGGCCAATGACAGTGGCTTTCTGGATATTTTGCACAACTGGAACATCGCAAAGATATGAACCAGCAATAATTCTATCAGACTGCAAAACTGACTGAATTTGGCAATTCTGTACAAAGGAGTTTTCAGCACAAATGCAAACATAAGAATAAATTATTGTACTAGTGGCTATATATCCTTTCCAAGGAGAATACTCTTCCTCTCTTTATTTTTAAATAAGAAATATTAATTGTATGGCTGGATTTTTTCTTTTCTAATAATTCAGTTTTCTGAGAAGTTCAAGACTGAGAACTGTGAGGTACATTGTCATTCCTCTGTTCAGTTTCAAAGGGCCCCTTAAACTCAAATCTTCTCAGCTGTCACAATTTTGTGCCTGAAAACCACAAAACCAAACATTGTTAAATATAGTCAAAAAGTTTAAAATCAGGTGAAGCTGGTCAGGTTTAACTTGAAAAAAATTACTTTTCAAAAAGGTTAAAATATGAGATGCTGAAGAGAAATTCAGCCATAAATTTAGTCATACTTTCATTACCAGAAACTGTGGAGCCAACATGGTTTGCCTTACTTATATAACTCCTGTACCTCTGCTTTCCAATATTAAGACCACACAAGCTGATTCCAAAGTCTAGAGTTAATGAATAGGTCTACATTATTTTTATATGATGCCAGGGAGGGGTACACAACACTGTTCATGCTGTTCACTTTGTCCCCAAATAAATATATGTACTTTTCAATGCAAAGAGGCGGGGGTTTTTTCATCAGCAGTGAGAGGGAAAAAGGTAAGAGGACACTTGCCAGGTTAAATAATTTTTTGTGTTCAAAAAGGGAGGAATAAAAAAAATTACATGTAAACTGCGATGTATTGACTCTTTTAGCTACCATTGTTCTTTTTTTCCCAGATTGTTATTATTCTAAAATTCAAATTCTCAGTATTCTTTGAACACTGGCAGTAGTGTTCTATCTTCTACATTTGGGGATTTCAGCTTTCAGAATATTATTCCATCTGGAACTTACAGGTTTTGACCTTTTTTTCCTAAAGGCCAGATTTCAATAGCTTTCTGGAGTTCTATAATCCACATGGTATATTTCTTCCATATTTTAACAGTCTCAGTGTGTTCCATAATTGGTTGATTAAAAATGTAAAAAGGTTGAGATGCAGAACAGTTTGCATTTATGCAGCTATGATATTTATACTTCAAATAGTTCCCTGACATTTTATTTGGTAACTGATATGTTCTTCTTCCAAATAAATAATTCAGATAACGTATTACATTTTTGTAACTCAGGAATGAAAGTCAATACTATTCATAGTGCTGTTGACATGCCTTCTAGTAATTTATGGAATAATTATGACCATATTTGGGATATGTCTATTCCCTACATTTCTGATTTATCCTCCTCCAATACATCTTGACAATGTTGTTGTAATTCATGTATATTGTACAGACTCAATATATTTAAAGACAGGCAATTCGATCCAGACAAATACATTAAAAATATAACACAGCTGTTTGGAGCTCACTTTCTCCATGAGACCTTTACAGTAGACATTTGGTTAGTAATGAAGGAATTCTGCAATTCTGTCCTTTATTCTTAGTCCATGGGATCATGAATGATAATTTGTACTGAATCATTATCTAAATCTGTTTAAGCCTCTAAAGAACTCAGATGATACATATATGAAGTGCTTTATTTCAGAAAGTGGGTGGTAGGCAGCATTGTACATATATAGAAATAATTCTTCAATAGCTTAGCCAAACTTTATACAAACATCTAGCCTTACTTGGCATAATTTTCTCAGATTTTAATTTTCTCAATTAAAAGAACTACACAAAGGTATAAACTTATATCCTCCTTAGTGTTTTTAATAATTTTACAAGTGTTTTAATCTAAAAAAAAGTGTCATTCCTGTTGAAAGAGAGAAAATATTTCAAAGAACAACACAGAGAGAACTTTCAACTGACGTTAATGCAAATTAAAAAATGGGTCATTAGGCTCAAGGGAAGAAAATCGGTGGGAATTTTGCCCATTGCCTTCATAAGGTCAGATTTTTTTCCAGCCCCCACTATATAACCTGGGAATGTTGATTTTACACATCTTGTTGAAATTCATGTTTCCGTAGTACATAGCTCATGGCTATCATTCCATGAGCCTTAGAATTTGTGAGGGCAGCAATATGAACAAGTAAAAAGCACAACTAATGCTTGTCAACACATGTAACATTTTCTAAATCTACACGCATGCTGTGATACATTATCATCTAAAAGCAGAGTTTCTTCAGAAGTGACATGGCTATTCACTTTGTGAAAACAGCTCGTTTTAAAAATTTCATTAGAAAGCAACAGATTTGTCATGTTCTCTGAACTGAATAACTGAAAATATAATTAAAATATAACTATTGGGTTTATTGAGCGTAATAAACCTAATTAACAGACTCTTTTTTTTAAATTGTCAATTTTCTTTAGGAGACCATTGATAAATTATTTAAACTAATTCCTCATGAAAATTAAGTATTAATTATGAAATTACTATTTCATAATGGTACCATAAAAGATGCAGATCAGATGCAGATAAAGATTGACATTTTTAATTGTTTTTGTGTGCTACTACTTTTCTTTCATCATAAATGAGCACTGGATTACTTTCAGTAATTAACAAGAATATTCTAATACTATTAGAGGATTTTAAAACCTTGACTATTGCTAAAATGTGTCTTGTTACAGTTACCTGATTATTCACAGAATTAAGAGTATAATGAGTCTCTGAATGTTGATTAAAAATTCAGCCCAGAGAAAACATATATAAAAGAATCAGAAGTAGACTAATGTTATAATTACATACCGTTTGGTTAGTAGAGCTGTTATTAAATCCAGAGTGGCAGAACAGGGAATTTTGACTAATTTTATTGTAATTATTTAACATGATTTTTATACAGTAGGAATTGTTTCTATTTCTTTTTCTTTCTGGTCAGAACTTTTTCTTGTAGAAAGCCATAGACAAGACTCTCTGATTTGGGAGGATGTTCATTTTTAAAATGTAACAGAAATATAAGCAGTACAGAAATATATCTGTGCTCCATGCACCAAATATATAAATATATAAACTTCCTGTACCAGTGAATGTTTTAGATTATTTCCATATATATAACAGCTCTAAAAATTACCAGGGACAGTATTATTATGGGAAAACTAGCCTTTTTTAGAAACAAACTGCAGAATAAATATTACTAATAAATTGTGAGACCCACAAATGAAGATGTGATAGGTAATGTATTTCTTTCTGAATATTCACATAACCAACAGAACATTACTTCGTGTAGATTTTGTTTTTGTAGACTGTGAAGTCATTACAGAAGAGCTATTCAGAGAAATGAAGAGATAAATCTGGAATGGAATATTTTTGGTTTTTGAAAATATCATTTTGGTGTCAAAGCAAGGGAGGTCTACATCATCAACAGGAAATAATTGACTTTTTATTAAAGGAAAAGGTTTCAATTTGATACCATACCTATTTTTAAATACCATGTTGCTGGAAATATGAACACTACATTTGTAGATTCTGATTTAGAATTACTTTTCCCTGCCTCTAATTTACATTTTATTTGAAGTAAAAGTTTCAGATTTCAGCTGTGTCCACTTTCACATTTTATTTCAGATAACTCCTTCATCAGCCAAGCACTTCTTCCCAAGATTCTGCTGTGCTTCCTGTAGACTGAATCTTTATGATGTCTCTGGGTTCTCACTTGTGCTCCAACAAAGTAGGTAAAAATACAGATGATAAAATAGTGAATCTTAACGGAATTAAAATTCTAGCTAGACCACTACAGCGCTTCTGGAAAAATATTTCCACTGTTAAGGTCCAAGTAATGTTAGCACTTTCTGAAAACTCCTACTATTGTATCAGTTAGTTTTATTTTACTCAATCTGTAACAGCTTTTATTTAATCTGTATCTATCTGCTGCAGTATTTTTTAAATGAAAGGTCCTAGCATGATCTTGCTATGGAAACCTTTTTATCCAGAAAAGGAATTCTGTTTGAAATATTGGGATACTAAAAGCTACAGCAGTGGAATATCCAAACTACCAAGTGCAAACTACTAAGTGCATTTTTAATTACTGTAAATAAATGAAACATTTCTTTAAAATGTAATAAACTCTTTCTTGACAAGTTCACATGGCATCACTTTCACCTTTAAAATAAACATCTGTTCTTACTTCTGAATATATTTAAAAAGATTAGCAACTATTAAAAGTAAGGTAGAAAGGTAATAATTTACATGCTTGCACAGACCAATATGAATAGGGTATCTATTTTTTCCTTTCTCTTTTGGTCTTTTATTACATATACTTCGAGGCAATTTAGATAGTGGGTAAAATCACTCATGAGCATAACAGTCAAAATAAATCAAAGAAAATTCTGCCGCTGTTTCTCCACAATGTAATGAAAACCTTTAGAACGCTTTCTCAAAATCTGTTACATATATATTATTTAGTCTTGCGCTCTCACCAGATACTGTACCATGAAAATATACTGCAAATAGAAAAACATAATTTTATTGTTCGGTAATATCCATGGCAATAATGATGTGAAATAGGAATGCCACTTTCTCCAACTAAAACAAACGTTATCAGATGACATGCATTTTAGACTTACATGAAATGTTCACTAGATTAAAAATTTATTACATTCATTGTAGAGATTTCTCAAATTCAGAAAAAAATCTCTTTCATTATTAGATTCCTTCAAACTTTTCCTATGAGGGCTATTTTAATACGAGTTCAAACTATAAAGTATAATTAAGGGCGTAAGAGCATCACTGCTGTGAGTACCTGGGCCATTGTCAGTATGCATGATTTAAGTCTGCATTATCTACGAAATATGCTGATAGTTAGAAAACACAATTGCTTTCTCAAAAGTCACTAAATTGTAAGATGTTTAATCTGCTTTCTTCTTGAAAGAAGAAATCAAAACTATGCAATTTTAAGACCTTAGACCTTCTGTGGCAAAAGTTTTGCATGACAGCTCAGACAGGCGAGATGTGTATTTGAGTATATCGGTTGCAATCTGAAAAAAATGAAGAATGTTATGAAAACAATTATTCTTTTTATCTATAAGTATTTTCCTGAAGTTTCATTTAAGCTACATAATAAATAATTAAAAATATTACCGCTTGCCACATGTGAGAGATAAGATGAAATTATTGGCAAGACTTCAGCTTTTAGACAGCTTCCAAGTTATTAAATGCTTTTTGTTGCCAGGAGAACACTTTGGAAGGTATTTACGTTGGCTGTTTTTCTCATTGTTAAGTTTATTGTAAATTGTTTTAAAAAAATTGAAAAAGCATCTCAAGTTTATACCACTGCTTTCTGCTGCTGTTATTGTATTGTGTATAAATATAGTGGCAATCAAAGATATATTCAGGAGCCTGTCCTGGTTCAGCATCATCTCATAGGAGTGCTTAGGTAATGAAGGGATCTTAGGGAAAAGAAACCTGCAAAGAATACGCATTTCACAGAATGATAGGGGTTGGAAGGGACCTCTGGAGATCATCTAGTCCAACCCATCCCGCCAGAGCAGGTTCACCTAGAGCGGATTGCACAGGAATGCGTCCAGGCGAGTTTTGAATACCTCCAGAGAAGGAGACTCCACAACTTCTCTGGGCAGCTTGTTCCAGTGCTCTGCCACCCTCAAAGTAAAGAAGTTCCTCCTCATGTTTAGGTGGAACTTCCTATGATCCTGTGATGTTTTTCTGCATTAAATGTAATAAAGTCTTCTAGGTTAAAAATTTGTTTAAAGGATATGCTTTCTTTTTATGTGTGGAGGTGTGTATACATTAATTCACACATTAGTCTCAACTGAAGCCTGTGGAGCATTTGTCTTTGTCCTCGGTGTGCTTTGTATGCCTTTTTGGATACAGATTTATGATACTACATTGTTGCAAAGTAAGAATTTTAAAAAGGGAAGTAATGACACTGAATCCATGGAATAGCAACTGGTAGTGGTTTTGCTAATAGGTAATTTCTAGTTAGGAGTGCTGACAGTCATGTATTAATGTACATATTTCTGGATTATGTAGAAACAGATCCATATTTTAATATTTCTTATACACAGATGTATTTCTTGGGAAGAAACAAAGATCCAAGTCCTCAGCTGGTTTAAATCAATGTTTTGGTTTTGCCTATTTTCCTAAAACTGATTTTTATGTCACTTTTAAGCCTTAGGTTCAGGATTTTCCAATCCATAACTTACCTTTAAATGAATATAAAGTCAACCATAGTTTTACAAACAGTATTACGTACTTCCACACAGTGATGCATTTCCATATCTATTATTAACGCCTTAGTTGGTACTGTCTATTTTAAATGACATTGTGTATATTATGCCTGTAGCATGTGTTTGTGTGCATTATCTTCACATGCCTCGTCTTGTTTTGCTGCTCTGATCTGAGCGGGGAACCTTTCTATTTAAATTCATGGCAGCAGCTTCTGTGCTATTAACAACTCTGTCAGAAGAATTTGCATCTCCCACCTTGTAATGGTAGGAAGACAATGTCTGTCTCCCTGTACCATGTATTTTGATACCAGATACGATCTTTATCAGTTGTTCAATACGAACTAACTCGACTCAAGTAAGAAATGTTATTGCTTTACTGACAGTTTCTTCTAGACTCACAGGAATCAAAAAAAATCGGTTATATAGAAAGAGGTATAGGAGTATCATTCCTTTTACAATTAGATGATGCAACAGAGATGGCATTTATATACATAGACAAGCTAACCCTGTTAAAGAGTTTCTGTTGGTCACAGAACCTGCATTTCAGCACATAAAATATAACAGTTTTGTGAGAGGCCATGATGACTGTGATGTGCAAGGGTATTAGTTTAGGCAGCCAAGACACCATTTCTAAGCATAATATTTGGCTTTCCAGCATTGTCATAGCTGCAGTCTGTTCTAAAGCGTTGCATGAATAATTGAATATTTGCCTTCTCAGCCAAAGTGAAAAATGTGTGGTGGGAATGAGTCATAAAGAACCAAATTTGTGGCTTTTCACACTAGGAAAAAAAAAGTTTTATGCTAAATTAAACATACTGTTTGTTCTGTAACACAATTTTTATTTTCAGGCACTTGAAAGAAAAGAAAAGCATATAGACATCCATATACACCAAACTGCTTCTGTTCGGTAACCCAGTAATGAAGCAGACAACCCAGATATAAGAAACCCATATCTAGTGTTTCTTTCTACCTTCAGGATCTCTAACTCACATTTTCAGTCCCATGAGGGATTAAAATTATGCCTTACCAAATCTGACTCAAATACTTCAGCATTTCACACAGAATCATGGAATAATTGAGGTTGGAAGGGACCTCTGGAGGTCATCTGGTCCAACCCCCTTGCCTAAGCAGCGCTAAACAGTGCATTTTTGAGACCATAATAAAAAATGTGAGATTTATAACTTGCTGGAAAATCCTGTCTCTCCAGTTTTCATATGAAGCTCTTCTCTATTGCTAGACTAATGATCTGGAGTGGCTTGGTTTGATTGCATTTGACTACTCTTTTTCGGTTATTAATGTAATTTGAGTAATTACAGCACACCATGATAAAATTGACAAATACATTTCATAGGATAGTCTGTAAGAACCAATTAAAAATCCTTCAAAAAATCTGTCATTTACGTCCTTCCACAAACTTCTATAAAACACTTTTTCTGTTAAGTGCTCTTTCCAATGATACAGCTGCTGTGGGGTGTTTTTCATACTTTGCCCTGAAATGTAATTGCAAAAACTGGGTATGGGGCAGCATTAACATATCCTGCAGGACACTTCATTTTCTCCCACCCTACATATTACACAATTACACAAAGTGTGGTACAGGAAGAACTTAAACTTTCCTTCATGACACTAAGAGTTTCTCAAAGTTGCAGAATGGGCAACCATTATGCTAAATATAATGAATTTTGCACTGCTTGATTTGTAGAAAGCAGACATTATGAAGTGAAGCTGGGAGACAGATTCTATTTTCCCACATAAGACAATTCTGTATTATTAAAATTTTGCATAAAGGCTGAAAATGTAAAACCTCTTTAGAAGGTAACCGCAGGGTCTAGTTTTGTTCTGAAAATGTACTTAATGAAAATGGTGCACTGCTAAACAAGTAAATTTTCTCCTTGAATCTGCTTAAACATTTGTAATGCATATAACGAGCAATTGGGAGGGGGAGTCAGCTTTATATATTCCTATTAGCATTGCAGGGTGAGTTGGACCATCTTGCTGCTTACACATTGCCAAAATTTGTGTTAAGTTATAGTCAGTTACACTTCGCACATACGTAATTAAAGATACAACTTGGACAGCTAACAGTTTATTAGTAATGAAGTATGAAAAAGAAGGGAAAAAGAAGGGAATAAAAGCTGGTTTATCTTACCAACATTTTGATTCAAGGCAGTTTCAGCCACTTACACAGATCAGACTGGGCAACTCCATTTAATTTCTTGATATGCAGCCGGAGAGGTAGCACAGGAGAAGGGAGGTTATTCGATATAACTCAAGTGCTCAGGTTTTGAGTTGTGGATG
This sequence comes from Gavia stellata, assembly GCF_030936135.1. Lineage (NCBI taxonomy): Eukaryota > Metazoa > Chordata > Aves > Gaviiformes > Gaviidae > Gavia > Gavia stellata. The sequence continues at coordinate 47,915,982 of NC_082596.1, forward strand.
ATTTTAGGCACTTCATTCCCAAGGAAAGCATTGGGTTAAGTTCCCAGTTAGATGTAGAAATACTGTTGTGGATGCTGGCCTGGTGCCTTTTCAGATGTGGCTTGACATGTCTCCAATATTTGTTCTTTCATCTTCTCCATTAGTGGAGAAGATACATAATGCTGTGTTTGCTTTTGTAATTTTTTTGTCATTCATGTACAAATGTCTCACTTACATTGCAGAAGGGAAGATTAAAGAAGTGGACCCTAATTTTCAGTATCGCAATTCAGCATTCAGTGCTAAGAGCTTGGCTTCTTACAGCTTCTGTATGCCCTGGTGCAGTGTATGTAGGCTGGAAGAAATGGCACAATGGTCCCACATTTTCAAATTTTCCTATTCTGCAACACACACCATGCAGACCATCTGTGCTTCCTTTATGGATTGATCTAGCATATGTTCTACTGACAATAACAAAGAAAAAAATTTAGCAGTTTTGGACAGTGGAAGAAGCCTACAGAAGAGTAAAATAATCCATATTTTAGAGTATGGTGTCCTTTTGCAATATTCTCTGTTGTGTCCATTCCCTGGATTATAAGATAAATACATGAAAAATTCACAAAATGGTGATATATACTACGCCTTCAGGATTTTTCTTGTTCTATTAAGGTCCTAATTAGACTTTAATGAGAGTGAAAGGTTATAAGAGAGGTGTTACGAGATGTTCACTGGAAATACTTAGCTGGTATCACACTAACTAGCAGTTGATGATCTCCATGTTTTCCTCCCATCTTATATATGCCTATAATTCCATAATTGTAAAACTTAAAAATGTTTCTTAATATACCTATACATGAGTAAAACATTATGTTGTGCTTCTTTTCAGCAACTTTTAAATCCTAACTTTTAAAGCATTTAACTGGAAGAATAATCTTCATGCTATTCTGAGAAAAAAAAGGCACCAGGCAATGCTTTCTATGAGATTAATGAATATATTAATATATTCTTGAAGCTTTATTCCCATTTATGAATAAATTATGCAGCTAACTACAAAGACACTCAACTTTTGGGTAAATCTATTTTTTACTAACACCATCTAAATTTTTCAAATGTATCAGGTAGCTGGCAGCTATATAATGATTTTTTTCTTAATTTGTTTAAGACATCTACAACTAAGGATGACCACAGTACTCTTATAGCAATCAAAAGATTAGACAACGTGTTCTTTATCTCACAATAGTTACCAAGATCAATAACTACGCCACAAGATCAAACACAGTAATGGTGAAACTTGTCATATATTTGTGACTCAAAAGAGCTCCTTTCATTGCTTCAAGGGTGGTTTCCTTTTTCCTTGGAAAAGCCTAGAAGAAGGCAGAAATTGTGTATTGTCAAATAAGTAGTGATAAATCACAATATGAGAAATACATGCAGCAGCTTGGGGGTCTAAAGCCCTGGATTTTGCCTGGAAAAGTAAAAATTCAGTATCTATCACCTTTACCTATCTCCTTCCTTCAGTCTTGGTAAAGATAATTATCTCAAGGTTAAAATTGTAATTTCATAAGCCTACAAAATATCTAGGAACGTGGTATTTCTTCTGATAACTGCTGCCCCACTGCTTTCTTGAGTACTGAAGGGTATTTTTTTGTTCTCTGTAAAAGGATATTTATTTTGAGATATCTATCGCAATGCAACATCATTAGAGAGAGTAGTTCTGAATTCCACAGAGTGCTATTAATTCCCCTCATTGCATGAATCAGAGAATCATAGAACAGTTGAGGTTGGAAGGGACCTCTGGAAGTCATCTAGTCCAACCTCCTCCTCAACCTAAAGCTGGTTGCCCAGGTCCATTTCCAAATGGCTTTTGAGTATCTCCAAGGATGGAGAATCCACAACCTCCCTGAGCAACCTTCACAGTAAAGTGTTTCCTGATGTTGAGGGAACCTCCTGTGTTTCAGTTTGTGCCCACTCCCTCTGCTCCTGTCACTGGGTACCACTGACAAGAACCTGGCTCCATCCTCTTTGCACCTTCCCTTCAGGTATTTATATATGTTGATGAGATCTCCCCTGAGCCTTCTCTTCTCCAGGCTGAATGGTCCTAGCTCTCTCAGCCTTTCCTCATAGGACAGATGCTCTAGTCCCTTCACCATATTCATGGCCCTTCATTGGACTCTCTCCAGTATGTCCATGTCTCTCTTGTACTGGGGAGCCCAGAACTGGACACGGTACTCCAGGTGTGGCCTCACCAGTGCTGAGTAGAGGGGAAGGATCACCTCCCTCAGCCTGCTGGCAACATTCCTCCTAATGCAGCCCGGGATGCCATTGGCCTCCTTTGCAGCAAAGGCATGTTGGTTTTACCTCGCCCAGTTTTATTAAAACAAAAACTACTTACATCTTGTCTTCTATTGAGGAAGTAAGGTGAGGTAAGGTAAACACCACCCCTCTTTTTTTTTTTTTCTCTCATGAAAAACATATAGGCTGAACTTGAACATACTAGAATGCACATAAAAACAGGACAAAGAAGTCATGAGAATGACACAGAACACAGGGGAAAGTGATTTTTGGATTTTCTCCTACATTTCTCAGACTTCTTTTCTCTGACATGGTACAAGGTGTCGAAAGAGAAAACAAAGGGTTATCTAGGAGAAAATGTAAGCCTGCATCAGTTCCAAGGCACACTTTGCCTATTTCCCTAACTTAATTTTAACCTCCTACCTTTAAAATAAGAAGTGTAGAAGGCTGAGCATATACTTCTCACGAGGGAAACCTAGATTTAATTAAGCCCCATTTGAGCCCTATGTGAGTCCTAGTCTCTACTTAAATTTGAGTGAAACGGCTTTTCATATCATTATAGCATTGTGAAAGAATTTCCAGGAGTGGATTTTAATAATCTGGACTGGCAGCAACCACGGGGACTGGTCTGGACCAGGTTGGTTAGTAGCTAATGATTTATATAGGAAAGAATTAAACAGCCAAGGATTGGCTTTATTCTTCAGGATAGTAGTTCCCAAATTTTGGACCGTGGAGCACTGTCAACCATTATAAACTTCCATTGCACAACCGACCTCAGCAGCAGTTTTATCTGGAAACATGTAAAAACGAGATGATTTCACAGCATCGGCCATGCAAGCGCTGCATTTGGAGAACACCGATCCGGCAGACGTGGGGCAGGGAGCGGGTTCCCAGTTTCCCTGGGGGACAGAAGGCGATCTTTCAATACTGAATTTCCTGCACGGAAGGAAAGACGGAGACTGTCGGGGCAGCCTTACACCCCTGCGGCTTCTTTAGCTCCCTCAAGAAAGGAGAGGTGCGAGGCTGGGGTGAGCGAGCCGCCGCAACGCACGCACCCCCCCGCCTGCGGCGGCAGCTCCCGGCCGCGCCTCTCACACCCCCTCACCCGCCGCCCCGGGCCCCGGCCGCCCCCCTTGGGCAGCCGGCAGAGGGTCTCTCCTTCCCGCTTCCCTCCGGGAAGAATCGGGAACGGCCTCGGCCGGCCCCGCCGAGCGAGCGACGCGCCGGGCGCGACCGGCTCCGCGGCCCCCCGCGCCGTGGATGCAGCGCCGGCGGCTCCCCCGCCTCCCCCTCCACCGCTGCCGCCGCCGGTTAGTCCCGCGCGCTCGGCCCTGCCAGGGGCCGTTGCCAGGGAAACGGGCTAAGGGACGCCGGGCAGGAGAAGGCGGCGGCGGCGGCTGCCTGCCTCCCCCCCCCCCCCACTCCGCCCCGCCCGGCGGCGGCGGGCGCCCAGCCGGAGCCGTGAGTACCGGGAGGCGGGGCTGGGGCCGCCAGCCAGCTGTGTTGCCGGCGGCGGGCGCGTGGGGGGGGCAGCAGATCCTCGGCCGGCCCGGCTTGGTGCCGCCTGGCCTCCGCACGAAGGGGAGGCCAGGCGGGAGGGAGCCGGGCCGTTGCCGCCTCCCGCTGAGGGGGGGCTCTGGGCGGCGGGCTGCCGGCCTCGATGCCGGGCGCTCCTAGTGCGGGACAAGTGCCCTGAGGTTGTATTTTATCGTCCTCCAAGCGAGGGGCTCGGTGGGTGCTGCTGGCTGCGCCCCGGGCCGGCGTGTGAGGGAGCGGGGCGCCGCGGTTGTGCTGCCCGTGCCTGTGGGCTCCGCCGCCGCGGAGGAAGTGCGGGGCCTTCGCCCCGCAGTGGCGGCGCCCGCGCCCTCATCGCTCCTTCGGAGTTTCGCTTGCGGCCGCGAACGGCTCCCTGCCCGAGTCCAGGGCGGCGTTAACTTACGCAGGGCGGCGTTTGGCACATCCGGTTCTTCCCCATTCACTACGTTGTCGCGGCAGAGTAAGCCACAAGTAACTGTCTTGAGGAAGTTGCACCTTTGGAGGTGTCTGGCTGAAGCCTGGGAAAGTGCTTAAATGGAGGGTACATCCCTGGCTGCAGAAGCGTTCGGGCATCTCTGCTCTGGGAAGAGGTTCAGTCAGAATGGCTTGTTGGGGCTTCCAGAATGAATCCCCTTTTCTTCTTGCAATGCTTGATGCAGCAGCTAAAGCATCTTTGAGAGATCCGATTTTTCAGCTTATATGCCTAAATAGGCTCTGCCCTCTTATTGCTGAGTTCTTAACTGATTCAAAGAATACAATAAACTCTCATATATAATTTTAAAGAGTTTTAAGCCTTCCTTTTCAAAGTTTCAAATACATACCAAACATTTTGCACAGGCTCAAGAATGTGATGAGGCATTACTGATGAGACCCTGATTAAATTTTTTTTTTTTCCCCCCTGCAGAGGGTATAGTAATTATTCTTTTAGTTTTTTCTCTCTTTAAAAAGCAAAATGCATAAGGCTAGAAAACATGGAAGGACTCGGTATGGGAGTTACGCCAGAATTTTACTACCTTCCAAAAGCTCTTGTTGTTTTTTGAAGATTGGAATCTTTTAGTTTTGCTCCATAATAACACCATGCCAAAGTAGAATAGACTTTGAAGAAGATATTTTGAAAACCTTTTGGAAGGAAGAGGTGGCTGTTACTACAATGATGATGACTGACCTCTAATTTCTGTCTGTCTTGTTATTTCTTTGGGAAATTAATTAATGAGGAATGGGGGAATTAATGACAGAGAAGGTATGGTGGACTTGTTCTAACAGCTTATAGGGTTATAAAGTTTTGGTCACAGGACCCTAGGTGAATATATTGAGAACACACGTAAAAAAATTTTAAAGCACTGTAGGCTTGACTGTTGTGCTTCAGCAGAATATACCCCAAGCAGCAATCCCTTCTTGTTTTTCTGTATTGTTTGTATTGCCAACGGCATCCTGGCCGGTATCAGAAACAGTGTGGCCAGCAGGAGCAGGGAGGTGATCGTGCCCCTGTACTCGGCTCTGGTGAGGCCGCACCTCGAATACTGTGTTCAGTTTTGGGCCCGTCACTACAAGAAGGACATTGAGGTGCTGGAGCGTGTCCAGAGAAGGGCGACGAAGCTGGTGAGGGGTCTGGAACACAAGCCTTATGAGGAGCGGCTGAGGGAGCTGGGGTTGTTTAGCCTGGAGAAGAGGAGGCTGAGGGGAGACCTTATCGCTCTCTACAACTACCTGAAAGGGGGTTGCGGAGAGGTGGGTGTTGGTCTCTTCTCCCAAGTGACTAGGGACAGGACAAGAGAAAATGGCCTCAAGTTGCACCAGGGGAGGTTCAGGCTAGATATTAGGAAAAATTTCTTTACTGAAAGAGTGGTAATGCAATGGAACAGACTGCCCAGGGAGGTGGTAGAGTCACCCTCCCTGGAGGTATTCAAGGAGCGTGTGGACGTGGCATTGTGGGATGTGGCTTGATGGGCAGGGTGGTGTGTGGTGTGGTGTGTGTGTTTGTTTTTGTGTGTTTTTTGTGGGTTGTTGGGGGTTTTTTGTTTTTTGGGTTTTTTTGTTTTTTTTTTTTGTAATGGTTGGACTTGATGATCTTACAGGTCTTTTCCAACCTTAGCGATTCTGTGATTCTGTGAGATGCATATTGGAAGCTGAGGGGCTGGTCATGATCCCAAATGAAAATCCAGTATGTGATCATTTTGGGACTGATCACTTTCTTTCAAATTGCCCCGACTGGAAAATTGAATATGTTTGCTAACACAATGAGATCCTTTTTGAATATGCTTTTGGGAATTCAGAGGTTTACTAAGGTTTTGGAGGTGTTTGATTTGCAGTCCTTTGAGATTACTCCTCATGGAGCTGCAGGGAAGCTATCTCTAGTGAGATAGTGCCACTATTAAATAAAGGAATCTACAAAATAGATAAATGTGTCTCTTAAGCCTTCTTCCCTACTGAGGGTCTCTAAATTTTTGTAAATGCTCTTATCTTTTCAAAGCATACAGCCTAGGTGAGATGAGAGTTTTATGCTGGTAAAATACCTGCCTTTAAGATCTGGTATTATGATGCAATACGATGGTCTGCTGTATAGGTAGCCTTTTGTAAGCCTTTTTGTAAAGAACTTTCAGATGGAGTTAAATAAAAAGAGGACATGGTAGTAGTAACTGCACCCTAGATGATTGTTTCAGGTTTGATACCTTGCATAATAGGACAGGTAGCTCTGAAACTGATGACATGAAGACAGAATGAGGGAAAATGTCCCCTTTTGAAAGGTGATGTTAGAACTTTAATTTCAATAGGGACATGAGACAGAGAAATTTCTTGTTCCTCTTTAGGTAGTATGTAGGCAAAATGATTTTAACTGATTTTCAATTCTGTATCTCAAAGTTGGACATTAAATAATTTACAGAACTTTTCAGGTTTTCTGAATCAGTTGCCTTCACAGTGTAAACGACAAACAGCTTAACAGTGAATACTGAGAAAGTCTGGATCACTTAGGCTCTTCCTATTTAATTTCAAAGGACTTCTCTATACACAAAACTTGTGCCATGAACTGTGATGAGGTAGATAATGCATTACAGTAATTCTCCTAGTATTAGGCTAAATACATGCATCTAAAAGGGCTTTGTACTGGCATAGTTGATCACTGCCATTAAGGAGAGTGAGGACACTAAGGATTATGCCAGTCTGTGCATATGGATAAGAAATTAAATTCTCGCTCTAGCAAAAAAAGTGTGTTTATATGAACTTTGAACTGTGTACATGGTATGAACTATTACGTATTGAGAACAATTCTGTGGTGAAGCAGAAATTGAGAGAAAGAGAAAACCTAGCATTTTCCTAGCACCCTTTCCTGCATTCTTTTTGCTCAAATATGTAACAAAATCTCACATGAAGTTTTTTAAAAAATATTTATTTATTAGCTTTACTGTGTGTTTTTAGCTTTGTTTGAAAATTTAAATTGAATTACTGAATCAAGGAGCACAAACACCAAGTAAAGGTAACAGTCACATTTCCTAGATAAAAAGTTTTATGGTTTAGGATGTCTCACTTTGGATGGTAGATGGTGAGAATTAGCTTGAGCAAGCAGTAGCTCCAGTCAGCTTGGGGATATTTTTGATTTTGTAGTTATCATTACCTTTTTATTCTTTTTTTTTAATTCTTTTTTTTTTTATTTTCCTGTCATGCAGAGCTTTGTCTCGGAGCTGTCATCTTCTAAGGTTATATTGCAGGACAGGTACAAGAATGTAGTCTTAATGTAGCTATATTGAATTGTATAAATTAGTCTTTCCTTTAATGTTAAATCCCTATTAAAAAGCAGTCTGAGACTCTATAATTTAAAAACATTTTTTATTAATTTTCTTTTTAAACACGACTTCTATATAGCATCAAGAATTGATTAGCTGCTAAGATCTGAGCAGTGCCACAAAATACATCTTAGTCCAACCGAACAAGAATGTGTTTATACTTACTCAGCACTTGATTTGGAATTTGGCAAGATCTTCTCTTCAAACTAGAAAACACACAGATGCAATTTCATATTATTTAGTAGTGTGTTATGTTCCCTGTTTTATTTTAAATAGATTCTATGATCCTGCCAAATTTTCAACTAATTTTGTTTCTCTAATCTTTGCAACTGAACTACTCATATGATATACATAATGGTTAAAATTACTATTTATCTTCAAGTCCCTCCGAAACATAAAGTAACAGAATACATACAGCTTAAAATGGGAAATCAAATAGAGATGGATCAGCATTTAAAAATGTTTATTTTTCCATTTTTTCTCTTTGAAAGAGCATAGTATCGTCATGTTAGGCACAAACCATGTCTTATGCATGGCACTGTAGAACAATGGAGGTACTATGTGAATAATACTGACAGCAAGGGCTTACTACATGATTCTTTCTCAATTTGGACACAATGTCTTGCTGGGAAGAGCTGCAAGCACTCTGGAGGACAGGATCATTTGGAATTTGAAATTATCTTGAGAAGTCAGAGAATAGGTTGTAAATCAGTAAGAACAAGTACAAAGTACTATCCATAAGCATAAATAATGCGTACAGAGGAGAAGAAAATGCTAGGCAATGTAGCAAAAGCCCTGTAGGTTGAAGTGCTAAACATGGAAAATGGTATCATGCTGTTGTGATAGAAGCAAGGGTTGTATCAGGATATGAAACCAAAAGCACTGCAAAATACTTCCGTTTTTCTTAGTATTGGTGAGGCATCAGTTGGAAGGCTGTGGCCTCTAGGATATATGCCTGCAAATACCTGGACCAACTGGGGAGAACTTGGAGGAAGAGAGTGGAAAAACAGTTAGAAAGTATAATCTCTGGGCAGGTGTGTATGCTAGAATTCAGTCTTGTGTTAGAAGAATTCAGTCTTTTTAGTGTAGAGAAGGAAAGAGATAGCAGTTCTCAAATATTTAAGAAGTTGTTGACAAGATGAAGGCAATCTGTTATTTTCTGTGTCCATATAGATATGACAAGGAGATTATATTATACAATAGGATGGCTAACTAATGGCAAGGATTGTTAAATTTGGTTTAAGTTTGCTTAGACATCTGGTAGAAACTGTCACTAAAAGATTTTAAAACAGATTTGACAAGCATCTGTCAGAAATGGTTTAGATTTAGTTGAAACTGCCTTGGATTTTTCGATCCATGGAGGCATTGTTTTACAAATGGAATCTGTTTTCACATTCCACTACACTTCTGTGTAGTGAAGTGAACTAAAGAGAAAATAAAATTTCTACCTAGTTGGACCACTTCTGTTCTATCATGGAACTTTCTACGTGCTTAATTAAATAATCGATTCCTTTTTTTTTTTAACAGACCCTCTGTCATTTTTACTTATATTGTCCCATTTCACTTTTGGAAGCTAGGCATTGTCAGTCTTTTTTTTTTTTTTTTTCCCTTTAGCTCTCATTTACTTTGTCATCTTTGTATCTTTTTACTAACTCCCTAACCCTACTGCGTAATGTATGTTTTCCAGCTTTGCCTTGCAAGCACCTTTCATTCCTTGAATGCTCTATCCCACCTGCTTTTCTTTACCATTGCCAGCACCCTCACGCTTTGTTCTTTCACTTGTTTTTGTCTTTTTTTCTATGTTGTTCTTTATTTTTTAGCATATACAAGATGTCATCTTTTTCTCTTTCTCCTTTATCTGAGTTACTTCTAAAACAGTGAAGTTTATGATCCCTACAAAATAAAGTTTGATGGAAAGATTATGAAATAAATGAAGGCAGTCACTTAAGGTAGCCTCCAATTAAAGAGCTTTTTTTTTGGTATGTCTAAGAAAACAAAGTGTACGCTGTCACTGTATATGATCTGCCAGTGCCTGTTCTCCAGTAGTTTTTGTCTATTCCAACCAGATTTGACAGTTGGGTAGGAGTCTCAAAGATGTTAAGTTTTTCCGAGTTTCATGAAAACTGCCAGCTAAGTAACAGGAAGAAAGACTCAAATTATTTCCTTATCTGAAAGAAAGGAGTTCTAAATTAGCCCTTTACATATTTTGTAGGGTAGCAGTCAGCTCACTAATCGACTCACGTCTTGGTTAGCCAGCCAAGCTCCAAACCAGTCCTATGCCCGTGCCCAGAAAGGAATACCAAAGGAAGCTGGGTTGGTCAGGCTCAGTGACACTGGGAGGAGCTGAGCTGTTGGGCTGAGAAGTTGGGCTTCTATGAGGGAATGTTGCTCAGAAATCCATGGAAAAACAGAAGTTACTGATTCTAATGTCATGGGAATGCTGGGGTGGTTTTTATGGCTGTAAAATGTTTTTAGCTTTATTTCTCTGTTCTTTGCAACATCAGTGAGACAATCACTTAATAAATAGCGATTATTTCAAATAATAATATGATCTTTCATTCATCCCTTATTCTTGTTTTATCTTCATTTTTTTTGAGAACCTGTGTTACATCCTTCAAAATTTGAATGGATCAGTTCCACAGGTTCATTAAGACTTTGACCCATTCATGCCAGGAAGGTCCAAAGAGATAAGGTAAACCGCAAATGGTATTGTTGGTACTTCAAGCTAGAAGCATGATACTGTGTGCTAAACAAATTCTTGTATTTTTACTTTGCATTTCTCTGTTGCAGTGTATTGGCTGATTACACATTTTTGTGCAATGTATGTGGCAGCTTAAGAAAAGACTTCTAAGTTTCCAAGAATTACAGCTTTCAAGTAGAGATGATCTCTCTGTGTTGTTTTTAACTATGATTTATTTGTCTGTTTATCTGTTCTGTATTACCAAACTCTTTCTGAAATTCTGTTTGTTTGTATTTCTGATTATTAAAATGAAAGGTATTAATGGTAATGAACTTGATGAGTATAAGGTAGCTCTGAAACAACTGAATTAGAACTAAATTATTGAGCGAACAAAGCTAGAGGATGAAAGAATTCTTACCGTTGAAGTAAAAACATAGAAATGCTGTCCTACTGTTCATCTGACCTGTGGGGTTGTGGGTTTGTTTTGGGGTTGGGATCTTTTTGAGACGTTTAAGATTCATTCTGGGAGCAGATAAGGAAATGGAGAGGAGTTTGTAGCTAATTCACAGGCTGGTTGAATTGAGTTAATTTGTTCCTGCTGAATGTGTGTTTTTTAATGCTGCTGAGAAAATTACGCAGTTGTAAGACTGTCAGCATGCCTAGAGCGCTTTTTCCTTTTCTACTGTTTCTTAAAACTAAAGAAACAAGTAAGTTTATCCTTGTTCAATGTGAACCTCATTGCAAGTGAAAAAACAAAATAAGTTTGTCACAGGCTGCTGGGGGTGTTTATTTTTCCTGAAGTTTCTTTAGCCATTTCAGGATGTTTGACTAATAATGTATTTACTATTCTAAAATAGTATTTTGAATTTAATGACAAAACCAGAACCGGCTTAATTATTAGTAAGTAAAAAGATAACTTAAACAGTATTTAACTAAATGGTTTAATAGAATGCAAGAAAATATGCTTTAATTATTAAAGAAAAGTAAATGAGTGAATTAAACAAGAGTATGTTGTGTTATATCTACAAATACTTGATATAATTTTTTGTTTCTTCATTACTCTGTCTTTAAAAAATGGAGTTCAAAAGTATCTTCATTTATAATGCTCAGAATAAGAGATGTGATTTGTGTGAACATATGCAGCAATTATGCCAAAACTAAATTTCTTCAGTTCTGTGGTTACTATGGTAACCAATATTCAGTGTATTTCATTTAGAGATAAACAACAGAATGGAAGATGGTAGGTTTAAGATTTAATAATCTTTGCAAAAATACTGTTCTATAGTACATGATATTTTAATTATGTGTAAGGGGACAGATCAAATAACTCACATGCTTGGTAGCATGAACATTGGTAGTAATCATCTTTAAAACATATTTGGATGTTTCTTGTGGTAATAGAATTTCGGGTGCTCATTTCTAACAATTGAATTGAATTAGTTTTTTGCTTGAGCAGGGAGATTGTTCCCACTAGTGTCAGGTCTCTTTGACCTCCCAGGAATAAGGAAGAGAATGGTAATTCTCCTATTGTTTTGTTTCTGGCCATGGAATGTGTGAGGAGGGACACTGAAACAGTAGATTAGGTAGCACCTTTAGTCAGAGGTAATTATGTTTTATGTGAACCCATGTTGCAGAATGTGAGCAGCTCTTAATCTTAAGGTATTTATTTTCTCAATACTACTTGGTAGAAGTATAATTCCTCTGTTCTGATTCATGTCAGAAAGGTGGAACTCAAGAATATATAGAGAAAGACAAAGTGTATCATTCATGACTATAGCACAGAATACCTGGATTTAATTCCCTTACCTATTACAGATTTCCAGTGTCCTTGTGTTTCATCCTATTTAATTGTCTGCGGGTTTGTTTGTTTGTTTGTTTAGAGTTCATATTTGCACTAAGGTCTGTGGAAAAAGAATAAGGATTAAGTTTATTTGAGTTGCAGACTCGAGTTGAGTTCCAGTTAGCTGGAATGAACCACAAGAATGGTGGAATGCTGGAAAAAAATTAAATTGATTTTGATACAGAACTATTTCAGGTATTTATATGATATTAGTAAGATCTCAGCTATAATATTTTTAGTTTGGGATACCATTAGAAGTTTGTGAGAGTACATTATGTGATCTTAATTCCCTTCTTAAAGCTGAAAGTGGCTGGTAAAATGGACTCGTTCTCGGTATCCTGTTCCTGTGAAAGGAATACAGTATGACAAAGAACCTAAGGAATTTTTTCTGTCTTTTGTTGCTTTTAATAATAATTCTAATCTTTTTATTAGAGTTGGTGGTTTATATTAGCCAGCCTATAAAATTCTACGTGAAGCCTTGTTTTCAAGTGTGAGACCTGATTATCACTATAACATATTTTAATGCTGCAAACAGCTATTTAAACAATGCTGTGTACTATTTTGAAACATCTGCCCTAACTAGTTCGAGGGAATATTTTCAGGGATGTTAATCCCTTTCTGTGTATTCTGAAGTAAACCTGGGCTGCATTTCAGTGGTTAAAAGGGTTCACTGCATCACCTGAGTACAGGCAGAAATGGTGCAAGAAATTCTAGAACCCTAAAACCAAATGGTAAAATGCTGTATTTGTAGAAAGGTAATTAACACTTGGAGGTCAGGAAATGATAGAATAAAATGAAGATTGTTCATGGATTGGTAGCTCCTTTTAACTATGAATTAGTTTATAATTTTTATTTATGCTGACTGCATTTTGGGGAAGGAGGAAAAATTCCAACACAAATGGTATAGTCACAGTGAAGCAGGAATCAATAGAACATTTTAAACAAAATTCGTCTGTCATTTGGCCATATCTATTGTGCTTATGAGGTAGATGATAATCTCAATTTGCACTTCGTTTACTTAATAATGCATTAGAGTTTTGGTGAAGAGGTAAGTATGGGAGTTGACGAGAAAAAGGTTCTTATAGAATAAGCTTTTTATGAAGCATATTTATGAATATCGCAAGACTCTGCCTGGGGAATGGCATTTATGATGAGAAACAGTAATACTAGCTTATGTTACGTGGATCGAAATTCTAACATCTGGATTCTGATCTCTTGCATTGAAAAAATTTTATCAAGGACTTTGCTTTTAACAAAAATTTTGTTAGTAACTCATCCTTTTATTTGAGATGTTGGTATTAGAAATATATTTTTAGCAGCTGACAAATCATTTCTGTTATAGTAAAGTACCAAGAAAGTAATTAAAATGTTGTATGTATTTATTTTAGCTTTGGTAATATTTAATAATATATAAAATGTATATATATTTTTATAAATATATATATACACACGTACCTGATGAAAGATTCACAATGCTTTTTTTATCTTTCTTTATGGAGTAGTAAACAATGACTTTTAAAAGGTATGCTGTAGTAATATAACTAACATAGTGGTTATCTTTGTCAGAGTGAGAAAGTTAGTTTGAATTTTATAAAACAGTTTGTGCAGAATAACACTTCCTGAATGTCAGAGGTATAAATTACAGAATTGTGAGCACTAGTTCACTGGATTTGGCTTATTTTTTCTGCATAAGACAATATAAAATATTTTTTTTAAATTTGTATTTTGATAGCTAGAGCTGTGAACATAAATAGTCTAATATTTATATATAGTGAGGCTAAGATTTTCAACAGATACTAAATGAACTACATGCTGACTGATTTTTTTTTCCCAAGCTTCAGATTGACATGATACTTCTGTTATCAACTGCGGATTTGTCCAAGGTTGTTATATACAGTGGAATGCATCTTTGTGTTGTGTATATGATTCCTTATCAGGCAAGTGATGTTCTCACCTTTTCCTTGATGCGTGCTCGCGTATCAGATAATAGTCTGTTCATACCTTGTTCCGGATGTATTACTGGCTATATATGCAACAACAAATTGAAACTGTTTCTTAAGCTTGTTTTCTAAATTTCATCCTTTCATATGTAGTATTTTTCTCCTCTTTCCTCCTTTCTCTAGAGCTGTTCTGTCTGTCAATCCTTATTTTCTTTGACTTACTAAGAGTTTTAGATTCTTCTATACTCCTTGTTGGAGCCTGTATGGTCCATCTGGTCTGACTGTCAGGATGAGCCTGTAGGAGAATAGAATATCGCTCTGCAGAGTCCAAGAAGCTGACATCCTGTCAGAAATATAGTTAAAAAATCCTGCTTTCCAAATCAGCATATTTCTTTGAACAACGTTGAGTCCCATCATTGTTTCAGGAAATGGAAAAAGCTGCCGAAGTTGGAAAAAATAGCTATTAACGTGCAAATGACATGCAAGAATGGCTCATATAATACATTTTCCATACATTTCCTAAGGAGAGATGCATAGTTGAAAATATGGTGACTTCAAACTTTCTTATATGTATTATGAACTTTATTTAATATTAAAAAAATCTTTTCCATAGCTTTAGTTTGAAAGGTTTTGTTGGTATTGTTCAGAGTTTCCAAGTCAATTCGTTCATTATGGTAACAGAGCAATAATGCTGTCTGCATTGCAGGGCATGTAAGTTCATGTAGAACATCAGCCGTGGATTCAGCATTTCTTTTGGCAAGCTTGGTACACTTACATTCTTCTAACATCTCTTTGGAACAGACTTGAGTTTGAGTTTGGTGGATCAATAATCTGAGGTGTGGAGAGTGTGAAGAGCATATTTTGGTCTTGTTCTTCGTTTTCTCTGTCCATCCATCCAGTTGGACTCTCAGGCAACTATTTTCCATTTCAGAGAATTTGGAATAAATGTATCTCTATTTTCTAATACTACTACTTACAAGAATATGGAATGCTAAAATCGATGATCTATGCGATATTTGTTTCCGTTATTTTATGTTGATGAAGACTGTAATATAGAAGTTGAGGTTTTTTTGCTTTTTACTGGTCAGTTTTTCCAGTTTGGTAATAGTTGGAAGCCACAATTTACTGTGGACTTCTAATATGCCAACTGCACGAGGTGGGGGGGGGGGGAGGGGGAGGTGTCCACCTGGAACTCTGTATGGCAATACAGTTATTTGTCAAATGTCTGAATTTTAAGGGTGATAAAATATTTTGGTAAATTGCCTCAGCTTGATGTCCTGAGGCTTAACTACCTAAGTTTTCAGCCAGTATTGTTTTTCTGAATTATGCAAATTATAAATAAGTAATGCTGATTTTGTTTATTGTAGTAAATCTGAGTTACAAGTTTATATGCAAATAGGTAGATTATTTTCCTCTCATATGTCTATTCTGTCCATTGAGATGACAGTGTTTCAGACTACAGGTTTATGGACTTCCCTTCCATTGACAGTTTCTTAACTAAAATTCATTTCATAGGTTATCCATTTTGTTTTGCACATTTTTCTCGTTAGTGTTGGTTACCACTGTCATGATAGGCTCCAAAATAACCTGTATAATTTAAAAAGCCAGGCCACATAGGTTGAAATTTGGTGGTCTTATTTTTCATTTGCTTTTTAACTACCATTTCATTACTTAAATAGGATCCACTGTGTGATATGTACTGCCATCAACTGTTTAATTGCTGCTTTTGCCTTAGTAGGAGAAATGAAAATGGATATAGTAACCTTTAAAAATACTGTAGATATATCACTGATGGAATACATATTTTTGCTGATGAAAGTAAGAGTTTTTAAAATGTGTATATGTGTATGTATATATGTATACGTATTATTGTTTTTCTAATCATTAGGCTGAAAAGTACTACCAGCAATAATGTTTGAAACGCAGTCATTTTCCTGGTCTTCTAAGGACAGTAATGAGCCATCCCAAGGTACGTCAGGTACGTCTTCTATTATACAGTTTTCAAATAGTTTAATGAAGGGCTTAAATTTAAGATATAAGAAGTTATTTTATATTTTGTATTTGTAATATTATATAGCACTAGTCCTCTTTCTTGGTTCTTATGTCAGACTGCTTGAAAAACCTTCATACAAATGATGCATTTGTAGACTTTGAGTGTCAGTCTTTGACTTGCTGGTGTCACTCCATCCTGTAATGATAGTTCAGTTTTCTATCTGAAAACAAAATTGGCTATATTTCATTTGTCATTTAAATTTAATTTTTAGATTTTAAGGAAATGGTAAATAATTCTACTTTCTCAATGAGTTGTATTTCTAGCTTGCTTTTACAATGGGGTTAGAAGACTTGCATGTACAAATGTCTGCATTTACCAAGGAAGATCAAAACAGTAAGAAAGTAATCTTTTTCATTAAAGCTGTTCAAAGATTTCAGATTTTTTTTTTTAAATGGTGGTATTGTTAGTTGCATTAGTGATGTAAAGAAATAAACATAATTTTTACAACATCATTGATGTTAATTTAGTAAAAAGTAAGAATAGTAACAGTAGAAACAACTAGGGGAAATTAAAGTAACATTGGTCACAAATCTAAACTTCTGTGTTGTGCTTCAGAGTACAAGAAAGATACAAAGTCCATATATGCTTTGTTAGGATTGTGCTGTGTGGGCATCCTGTGAAGGTTTCTGGCTCTGTGAGCAGGCAGAGCAAAATCCTATGAAACAGGTTTTGATATCCATTTTAGTGGGCTGTCTTCTCAAACAAAATAATTCAAACCATATTTTCCATTCCAGTCAGGCTGTTTATGACAAACTAAAGTTAAAAGAGCCTTATGTAACCCACAGACTTTTCATGTTTTAGGCTGACACTTTAATTAAGACACTAAGAGATTTTTTTTTTTTTAAACAAAAATCAAATACACAGACTGTATATGAAGGTTATCTGGTTCTATTTTACAGTTTAATCCCTATTACTGTTATTGTTATTTTTGGCTCACCTCCAAGGCACATTAAAGCATTGTATCCCCCTGAACATAATTAGGTTAATGTTTCATGTTTGTAGGACAGCTTCTTAGACTTTTTAATAGCTCTACAGCTAAATCTCAGTGTCTTGTTCTGGTTCCTGACACCTTTCATTAGTGACCTCTGCAGTCAGATTCCCATTCTGTGTATTAATTAAATAGTTAACATTCAGTAGTGTGCCACAGTATCATTTATTTTTGTGGCTGTAAGGCTAACAGAGTTTAAAGAAAACATAATTGTGAAATCCACATGTTCTCGTAAACCAGTTCATTTATGTCATGTAGCTTTAAATTCCCAGCATGGGAACTACTGTTCTGGAACTTTCATCCCTTCATAAGGTTGAAGCAAACATTTGCTGGAACTAAGTATTGTATACGTAGGAGTAGTCTAAGCTTGCCTCTATGGCCCTGTGACCTTTTCTGTTTTGCTCTGGGCATTTTTATAGTAGCTGCCACCTTTGCCTTTTTGGGTTCTGATATTATTTTACTATTTAGACAAAATCCTTGCCGAGGACTAGCGTAAAATCATCAAACTCGATTCATTTGGGATTAATTATGTAAAATTAGTTATAGCAAATTGTATTTTGACCCTAGCCCCCTTTATCATGTCTCATCTCTTTCAAATTATTCCTTTATATTCTTCAAACACTTTTGAATCTCTCTCCTTGTATTTGAGATTGTATTCAAAAAGGAATAACATTTTGTGCACAAAGTGTGCATAGTAATAGATGCAGCTGTTATATTCTCTTAGTCAATTTCAAGACCAAAGCTTATCAATTTGCAAATTAAAGGAAGAAAATCAGGTATGAGAAAATCTCACACATGCCCACACATGAAGTTTAGCAACCTTCTGTATTCTCTTTCTCCAGATAAGAACAAGTGGATCACCACAAGACAACGTAGCTGTGCTTTTGTAAATACTCCATTACCCTGTATTAACAAAGCTATTAGTCACATTCAAGAGTTAGAATTAAAGATGGAGAAATATTTTCAACAGGTACATTTACGGTTGAGAGTGGCCAACTGCTTTTTATCTTTATAGGAACAAGTATGGTTTTAAGTAGTATTACTATGTTGATTTTTATAAAAATTTAACTTCATGTCATACGTACTCTCCAAAATAGTGCCCAGCGGATTCATTTACTGGTCGTGATGTGTCTTTCATCTACTTAACTGTTTTGGCTAATCAAACTATCTTATTGAAATCAATATACCACAATATCATAATGTAATAGCAATATATCATAAAGATTACTAAATTCATGTATGATGATTCAGATACACACACAGTCAAGTTGCTTCAATGACACCAATTGTCTGCAAAATATTTTTTGATACTAATCTTGAGTAGATAGTAAAACTGAGCTGTGTGCCATTTTCTGTCATTTATAGTAAGCAATGTTTTTTCCTGAACAGTACTTAACAATTCCTTGATTAAAAAATTTCTTTACTCTCATATTGAGAGACATGAATTTGAAAATGTTATGGTTCTTTCTCTAGCAGTACATGATGTTTTCCTAGCCTATATAGATTTTGTGTGAATAGAAGCAAGAATAATGGGAAGCTAAAAAAAAGGGTAGGTAGATGAAGAAAGAATGCAATATCTACTGTTTTAAAGTGTAGTAAAATCTTCCCATTAACTTCTTTGAGAACATGGTAAGTATCATTTAAATAATTCACTTTTGCTGGAGAAGTGTTTTCCAAATATTAATAAATTTTGCATATGCCTACACTGCAGTAAGAAAATCTGATCACTGCTTGCACAGACAAGTTGTATTTACATAATTTATATCCAGTACTGACAATAATGTCATCATAGCAGCACATCAGGAAAACTATCTTAGATTAGTATTCCACAAATGCTGTTAAATACTCTGCAGGGAGATTTCTGCAACTGCACAATAGGTATTAGAAGAATCCAAGGTGCATGAACTACTGTTATATCTTGATTTACAGTAGAGATATTAATTTGATAGGAAATTTTATATTTCCTCATTCACCTTTATTTGAAATAATGTGAGAATAGTGAAATAATTTTAATGTCATAATTTTGTCATCAGTATACATGAATTAGATGGATAAGCATTGACATGTCCAGATGTTTACTCATTATAATGTTAGCTTAAATTGTTTATATAAGTAAGTCTTGTGCATATTTTCCACATCTCTTCTAAGTGCGTGTTACTTAGTATACAGAGATACAAAACAGTCTGAGTCCTCTGGATGGTGACGTCATTAACTATGAGTTAAGAGGAGAAAAGGTGGGGTTGCTATAGTATAAGTATTTCATTACTGCTCTTAAAAATCAAAATTAGGCATATATACTGAAATGACTATACTACAAATAAAGGGAGTTTAGATTTTACTTGTCTGTATATGAATTTATTTACACCTCTGCTGGTAAGTTAAATATTACCAGCAATGTGTCCAGTTAACATGGAAAACCTTATATCCATACTGTTAAATTCTTACCCTCCAAAACAGGATAGACATTATGCACACTGCTTTTGAGAAATGCTCCCTGACCCTTTCCAGTTCCTGAACTGTGCTTGGAAACAGTTTGGGAGTGGTTTGTGAATGTGGTAATGTCCCTTACCGCAGGTTGTACCAGTAAGATTTAGTAACAATTTAATGGTGTAGGTGATCAAGTTGCTGGGCCCAGAAAACTTCCCTGGCAGTGTTTAATTTACTGTTGTAGACATAGCCCTAATGAAGAAAAAGCATGTGAAGTTCAGACAGAATCTCTGCTGTAGTTTTTAGATAGAATCTCTGCTGTAGTTTTTAGATTAAAAACAAAATACAGAGGTTAAGAGTGAAAACAGAATTAACAATACTAAGGGATTTTTAAAAAACATTCTAGAAAATTGAGCAATACATAACATGTATGTACAAAAGCTGGGTTTTATTACCAACCGTTTGGAGATGAACAGTTTTTAGGAATTCAAAAACTTTGTAATTATTTTAAAATGTTAAAAAGCATTCATCTGTATGTACACTAATTAGATCCTCTTATGATACTAAATTCAGAGGCCTGTTATGCTTTTTGTTAGGAAACAGAAGAAGTGTATAACATCTGAGATGTATAATGGAGTTTGTGTTTTGCTTTTGCAGTATGGTTATCTGTTTAAGGAGGAGAAAATACCATGGTAAGAATCATACATACAAAATCATAGAAAATATTGCATTTGTTTTAATGTCAATTTGATGGGATGTTAGTCTGGTTATAAAGTCTGCTCTGTGAACTGTAGAGTTTACCAAGTTCTTCTGTAAGGTAGAATGCATCTAAAATAAGCATTCTTAGTGTCTCCAGGATCTAGTTACTTCAGAAGACCAAAAGTGTTTATGGAGAATTTCTTATATCATTCCTACTCAGTGTTTAATTTTCAAAGATTCAAGATGATTGCAGATCTCAGGACCCACCTAACTGATGAATTTCTGTGGGTAACAGTTGTTCAGTTCTTGATACTTCTGAAATTGTGCCAATTCTACCAGTTATCTCAGGTTCCTAAATATGAGTAAGGATCCTTATTTTAAGCTCTCGTTGCTTTAAGTTTTGTGTTTGAACATGATGTATAAGCATTCTGAATGTTTCTGCATACTTACTCTGATCTTTGTGAAGTTCTTTAAATACTGTGTACAATTTTCTGAATTTGCATAGAGTGTCAAATTTACTCTTGTTTCAGCTTAGCTAGACACAGGGAGAGGACAGGTAATTAAAAAAGGGAGTTGGAAAAAAGTTCGCATTAAATGGCCATTTCTTCATCAATGCTGTAGTAAGATGGGGAAAAATCTAGATTTTTTTTTTTCTTTTTTTTTCTTTCCTGGTTTTCCTATACTTTATACTGTTAAGATTCTTATTAAATGCATGATTTTTGTGTTTTCAGTGTAGTTTGACAGCTACTTATGTTTAGTTCTAAAAACTTTTGTGAGTTTGAGTGACAAAATTGCCTTGAATCACACTATAGTGTTTGCAACTATGTATCTTTAAAGTTGAGAGCAAGAGAGTATGCTTGTTAACATCAAAACAGAACATAATTCCTAAATTAGAAATAAGAAGTTGAAGAATTGTTTTTTCTAAATATGTTTGCACTGGAGATATCTACAATATATACAAAGTTCTTAAAGGTTATATATTTAAAGTGCAATTTTAAAATGTAAATTTAAAATGTAATTTTAAAACATAAAACTCATGCAGGTTTTTTCTAAATTACATATTGGCTGCATGTATTTTGAAATACACTAAAGAACTCAGTCTTTTCCTAACCTAGGATACGATATGACACAACACAATACAATACAAGTGTATTTCAAAGCCAACTACTCAGAAAGTACAGAAAATAAGTCTGAATGTGTGACTTTAAATTTTATTATTCATGATGCAGGCTACTTTATGATGTAGTTCTAGTTACAAAGAATAAAAGGGGAGTTTGAAGAGGAGAATGTATCTCATGGACTGAGCTTGTTGTTGTGGCTGTTTTGCTCAACAAACCCTGTATTTCCCTGTGTATTTTTACTTCATGTCAGATACACCTATTGAGTTATTTTCTGTTTGCCTACTTATCCAACTCCTATTTATCAAAATCCTCCTTCTGTATCTAATTTGATATCTCTTCCATCACCAGGTCCCAGTTTTCCTGGCCAATGTCTTACTATTTTCCATTACTTCACAGAATTTTTTGTTCTATTCTCTGTAATTTAGATATATTCTCTGTTGATCTAGGAAGGCTTTAATAGTATTTCTTTTGGTCTGTTTTTGACATTGCCTGTTATTTCTTCATGGAAAAGGAACTTTTTTGTGGAGTTCTTTCAAATATATACGTTCACATTATGCATGTATGTGTGATATAACACTGTGACTGCAGATTTCATTTCATCTTAGCTGCATATGAAGAACCTGTATGTGCTCTTTAAGCCGCATATGTGGGCATAAGCAGGTGGTGGTTATCCTTCCTTCCCTTGTTCTGAACTCCAGTAGGCTAATGAGCCTCTTAAGTTCACATGTGGACTATGATTTGCTTGTGTTCTTCTTTGACTACTTGTGTTACTTCTTTCACCCTCTCACTTGCAGGTTAAATTTGTCCTAATCTCATTTTAACAAAGCTCTCCTCATCTCTGCTTTTGAGTCTCTTAGATTTCAAAAGCTTTTCTGTTGAAAACTGATTAAGCCTTGTGCCTTGATCGTTTTTCTTTTGTATTCCTAAAAAACCTTTTTTCTTCTTTGTTGACCCTCAAGTGATGACTTCCCTTAAACTGATAAAACTGAAACTAGTCTGACCTGCAGTGGCAATGTATCTGTGTCTGCACAGATACAGCACTTGCTTCTGTCACTTAGAAGAGTCTGGAAAGTATAGCATATATTTCTCCTGTATGTTCAGAACTTGGAAAGAGTAACAGCTTTTCTACAACAGTTTCTCTTTGGCACATCCTTGGGGATGAAGATGAAAATTGAAGATCTGTGTAAGTACAAGATGTAAAGAAATCTGTTTCTTGTATTTCTGTAAAGAAATATGAGAAAAGCACTTATATGGGAATTCTACAATTAATAACTCTTCTGTATGACTTGCAGGTTTTTTTAAGAATTATTCCATTTAACTAGCCAGCATTTAAATGTGTAAGATTCAAGAAAGGAAATTTTGACTTAATAGAAGTAATATTTACTTAACAATGCTAATTTAAATTCAGTCTAAAATTTTTTAGTGACAGTGGTTTTTATCTATAGGATAACAAAACAGGTTTGTGCTGAATCTCTTGAAGATATCTGGTCATCATTATCCACTAAGTTGGATTTTAAAGAAGCTGATATATCTTGTGAAGGTAAAAATATTTCATAACACTCAGTCTGAGTCGTAAAAGTAACTTATCCTCCTTTAAGATATGCTTTGCATTTGTAATAATAGTTGCTTGTTGCCTGCTCTGTGTCTTATGTAAATGATTTGAGTGTCCTTTGAAATCTGTGTGTATCATCTATCAAGCTGGAAGACACATACATTTTAAATGTTATATTAAGTACTATTAAATCATCCTATTTGTAAGAAGATAATTTACATTTCTGTATTTAGATTCATACTGTATTTTAACTCATCTAGGATTTGAACCAGCTGAAGTAGTTATGTTAGTTATTGGGAATTCTAGGGGTTTTTTCATTTAGTTTCTGTAAAACCAATAACTGCATTGCTGTTACAGGGTATTCATAATGTACTCCCAACATAGAGTTCTTTTTTTTACAATTTGCATCTTTCTCAGATTATATATTTTTGAATTAAGTTTTAAATATTAAAGAGATTGTGTGCAATTTCTTTTAAGCCAATGTGCAACCTTTTAAGTTCTACTAGCCTGAGACGATCCTGTCTGCAGTAAATTCTGTGATAAAATTTCTGTTGATGGCAATGAAGCCAAAATTTCACTCCAGATTTTAAGTAGTTGTCCTTCTTTTCAATGCTTGCAGTTTTTAATCAAAATAATTCAGGGAATTATTGACTGTGGAATGAAAATGGAAATGTCTGGGACTCTGTAGTGTATATAATTCCCATTTTTTATAGATCAGGACAATGGATGATGACATCAAAGAATCTTTTATCGAAACAAATAGCTGAGGCATTTTTAATACCCAAATTTCACAGAATGAAATGTTGATGATTCGTGAATATCACGAGTAAAACAGTGCTGTTGAAATGTTACACTGAATATTCTTGGAACTCCAAAGACTTTAATGAAGTCATTGATACTTACTTAGGAAACTAAAATTAATTATGTATTCTTTAAAAAATTGAGATTATTACAAACTTATACTATTATTTGGATGATTACTTACCCAAGCAACGAGGCAAATATGAAAATTTTGTACCATCTATATTAATACATTTTTGTTGCATTCTGCATTGGAAATAAACTGGAGAAAAATACTATTGAACGTGAAAGTTTTGTTTGTAACCAGTTGTGCTTGCCTTGATAGATGTGAAGAGGCTAGCTTTAAATTGAGAAGGAAGCTGGAATAAAGAGTGTATGTTTAAGCCTTCATAAGAAATAATTACAATGTATTTTTAAAGACAGCAATGTAACCAATTGTGCTTACTGTGATACATGTGAGCAGGCCAACTTTGTGTTGAGAATGAAGCTTGAATAAAGAGCATATGATTAAGCTTTTATAAACATTTTTTTAATGTATTTTTAAAGACAGCAAGACATTAACCTTGAAGCAGGAAACAGAAGCTTTGCTATTGGAAGTTACTGAGTTAATTAAGCGGCTGGAGGCTGATCGTGAGGAGGCAGAAAAAGCTTTGGAGTTGGAGAAACAGCGGAGGAAAAAGCTTAGCATGAAAATTGATTGTATGTCACTTTGGAGGCTTCAGCAGCTCCCTGCAGCTGTTCAAAAAGGTATTGGTATTGAAACTAAGAATATTTGTTATTTTTCAGTCAGTTCATTACCAAGTATAAGAATTATGATGTGACTATAGTTGTGTTTACTGTAATAGGAGTACAATATTTACTCTTCCAAATTTGGTATGTTTGAATATATATCTGGGAAAAAATATGGAAAGTACTGTGGAATGTTCAGCATTATTTGAGAAATAGCGTAAGAGTAGACGACACTCTTAAGATGATAATAAATATTCAGTTTGGGGCAAGGAATGAGAAGCTGAAATAGAGTTATAAAATAATGCATTTGAGTTAAACCATAGATTAAACCACAAATTAAAAAAAAAATTGTTTTGAGAAAAATTAAAATGTGATAAACTTGAATTAAGTACTTACATATTTAGTAGGAATTATTTGACATAACCATTGGTAGGTCTCCTTGAAATCACAGATTCTAAAGACATTTGCTATTACCTTTTGTGAAGAACTGGCATCTACACAACAGAATTAAAGAAAAAAGAAAAAAAAAGCAGCTACTTAGCAGCTGTTTGCTGTTTGTCTTCTGACTCACAGTCAGAAGCAGGTACTGTTTGAACCTAGACTTATACAAAAGTTGCATAATTTGTAACAGGTTCCAAAATGTAAAATCACAGTTGGTACTGTAGTGCATATTCTGATGCACATCATCCTGAGATCTTTCACAAATACCTCACAATCCAGAGTGTGGTGACAGTGCAAGTCTTCCATAACTGTGTTTACTGACCAGTAAACACTGAGTGAAGATCAGTGTATAATGGAGGCAAGCCAGGAGTCCCAAATGGTTTTTTTCTCTCTCTCTCTCGTTTTTTTCCCCCCCCCTAGGAAGGCACATCTCTAACAATATATGAGAACAATGTATGTTTGTTTGTTTATTTTAGCCAATGGCTAACTCTTGACTTAGAAACTAGAAACTTGTGTTAAGGTGTTACCAGTTTGCAGAGATTGCTTTCCTTAAAATCAGTTGCCTCTGAAGGACAATTTGTGATGCCCTGAAAACAGAGCAGGAGATTGAATAAAGAATCAGAATTAAAATTCATTGATAGGTTAGAAACTGCTTTCAGGAGAAAATCCTGTGACAATGGAAAGGTCAATTTTATGGAAGCAAAGAACTGCAAGAAGAGAAGGTTGGTAATATAATCTTCATTCTTCAGCGCAGTAGTTCAGGATTTGAGCTGCAGAGATGTTACTTCTTACTTTTTGATGTACTTACCTACAGTGATGCAGCTGTAAATAATTTTTGTGCTTTGCTATAGATTCCTGCTGCTTTTACTTTACCGTTTAGCATTCTCTATAAATATCAAAAGTTTGGAACACTGGAATATAATTACCACATTTTAAATTCTGTTAATATATGCAATGATGCAGTATTTTTTTTTAAAAAGCAAAACAGACAAGCATGAAGTTTGGCTGTGAAAACTAACCAACTCTTGTCCCTTGATTTATCAGTGGGCTGTGTCAGTATGATGTTGTGTCCTTGGAGTGAATTTGTAATTTTCAGGATTATAACTTTTCATAGTATATCTATAAAACAAAAATTATTCTAAAATGGAATTGAGAATAAAGGGAAAAGACCCTCAGGGATGTTATAATTATCCTTAATCTAAGTATTACAAACCCAGGAGATTCTTAATTAAGAGTTTGCATGAACCATTCAGAGTAGACACTGAATCCTGTTATTTCTTCAGACTTCCCTTGATTTCCATTGTTGCTAGCTCCTGCTGCATCTATGTCCTGTAGCACACTTACTTAGGTAATTGCAGTGACATAACCTATCTTCAGAAATTACCTTCTCTGAAATATAACAAAAATCCAATGTAAAACACATTTTATTCATCTTAATATTAGGTGTCACTTTGTATGATGTAGAAAAGCCACTTATTCATACAATGTCTCTTTAACTTCTAGTAGCAACGAGATAATAATTTTGTAAATTTGTGATTTATGTGTTGTTAACACAGCAAAATTTATTGACTATTAAGGGATTGCATTGAATATTCCACAGCTACTTCTCAGAGCTTTTTTTCTCAGTAAAATGTGCTTCTGTCTCTCAGATTTATGGCGAAGTTTACTGTCTTGAGATACTTCCTGATTTTTTTCTTACCTGATAATCTTACTTTACTTTCCCTAGTTTCATACCAATAATTTTTCCATGTAGAACATAAGCTGCTGCAGGACACCATCTCTAATAAGTTTTTTTTTCTGAGCAAAATAAAATATTTGTTGTCATTCAGCAACCAGTGGTCTAGTCATGTATTTTCTTGTAAAGACTCATAGGAAATTCATGCCAAAGTCAGAAAAGTAAATGCAGGAAACTGAACTAAGACTGACATACTTCTGTATGGCAACATGAATATGTTTTGTTTGTTGGCTTTGAGTTTGTATCTTTAGTTTAACTTTCTTGAAGCCAAGTTTAGTTCAGGAAGTGTTAGATTTCTAGTGTTAAAAAGGCTAGATGTTTTAATTTCCTTCGTAAAAACAAAACCACCTCTCACTTTGAAGATTTGCTTGATTTATGTACTAGGATTATTAAGTATGTGTTCAAAAACAGTTCCATTGCTAATGCAATATTTGGTGATGTCTTTTGTAACCAATGTCACCTTTTGGCCTTCAAAGTAGTTTACAGCAAAATTTTACAAGTCTTGTACTTAGTATTATGACAACATATTTCCTAATCCCACTAGGTATTCATGGTGTCACTGAGATACTCACATTTTGTTATGCTAATTCTCTTTTTTAACAGAATATGAAATGTGTGTTCAAGATACCTTGGAGCTACAATGGCATTTTGACTGTAAAAGCCATCAGCTGCGACAGGTACAAAACCAAATACTTATGACAGAAACAATCAACAGAAAGATTCAAGAGGATATAGACTTCATGAAGAAACACAGCCCTCTGCTGGAAGAAAAGTTGAATCTAGAGGGTGAAGCTGTGAAGGATGTGTTAATGGCTTATGAAAAGGTAAATGCAAACAAAGATTCTTTTAGAACCTTTCCACTGCATAGGTGCATACCCTTCTAGAGGACAGCAGTCTTTTGGAAGTACCAAAGTCTGTTTTAAATTTTGTACACAAAGAGTGCAAATTGTGTGCCCATACTGCTACATACAGGCACTCAGTGCAGGCAGAATCCGGGAAGGATAATGTTGTTGGCCTTTAATAAATGTCTCTTAAGCATATATGGAATGTAATTCTAACTTTGTAAGTTGATTTCATGTGGGATTTTTCACGGGAAAGGTAGAAGGAACGTATCTGATATTTGCATAGATTCTTGTCACAGACATCAGTGTTTGTTCCAGAATACGGAGATGTTAGAAGCTGTCAAAAAAATGTTTATAAGATTTAATTATTTTTAAGTGCTGATGTACATTTTTCCTAATTTATTTGTTGATAGTATTTATTGATAGTAATATTGATAATAATTTATTTTTCGTCGATAATAAATGCCTAATGTGGAAAATGTCAGGCGGAATAATTAAAGTGTCATAAGGTTGTAGGTAGCTTAAAATTGATGTCTAAAAAGGGAGGGATACTGTGCTACTTCAAGTACAGATTTTAGTGCTAATTATTATGTTTTCTATATATTTTCTATAGTAACTTTTAAATACAAATCCAGAGATTAATCTTTTTTTCAAGGTACTTACAGTCTAAAAATGGTCTTTTGTTTGTAGGTGATTCTTAGTAAATATTATTTATTTCAATTTGTTTGATTTTGAACTTCTCATATTTTGAGGACTCAACAGTCATGTCAAAATACTTCTAGAATTAACAAGACTTAATTGCCTGTTACACAAATAACAGGAGAATTATCATGAATGAGTTCTGACCTATGAAATAGCTCACAGTTCTGTCAGTGTTATGCGATATGTTAAAAAAAAAATCAAGTTGTTTATTTTGTTTTTTATTATGTATCCTTTTTTTTTTGTTAATTTCTTAGACTATATTGTATGCAGTTAAAATATTGAGGTGTGCTAAAATACAACTCAGGAAGTAGACTTAAAATATTTTTTTTTCTAAAGACTATTTTAAATAAAAACTTTTTTTCAGAGGTTTTTTTTTCTTTCTTTCCAAAAAGTGACACTACATATCACAAGAAGATTTGGTGTTACTGTAACTTATTTATATACGTCAATTCAACAAAATTTCTAATTGTCAAATAAAATATGTATGACTTTTATTGTGCTCTGATTTATATACTGTTCGTTACTTAGGTTTTTTTTTTCCTCCAATGGCCTTAAAAAAGCAGCTGATACTTAATTTTCTTTGCAATTAAAACAATTATTTAATTTTGAATCTGTAGCTTTTAATATCCAGAGAACTAGTTTGAGCAGTGAAGTGCTAGATTATAATAACAATATTATATAATGTTATTTGTTTATATTTGTAATATTTTAAAAAGCAGAGATAGCAGATGTGCTTGTCTCTAAGAGAGTTCTTAGGAAGTGAGTGTCCCAAAACTATTTATACCACTGAAAATTGTGTTCATTGTCTGCATTGTCTCAGGCCCCTCTTTTACATAGGTGACTGCTGGTCTTGCACATCCTCTAGGAGATGTTTAAGTAATGATTTTGTCAGAATGTTGAGTGAAATCTCAGTGCCTTCTTTTAACATTATTTCTTTCTTTCTGCTCCAGAGGTCACTATCTTCCCATGGAAGTAGCCACCTTTTCACAATAACGTCAAAGTTTGTGACAGAATGAAAGCCCTCTTGCTAACATTTCTTTATGTTATGCAGTTTTACAACACACATTCTGTTGTCTTTTGCTAGGATTGTATCTGTTGCAGACCATGCAGAATTTGTTGTTAAGTTGTATGACATCACAAAGTACTACTTCAACTTTAGACTTCAATTTTTAAACTGCAAAGAATCAGACAAATCTTGAAATAATTTTTTATTTTAAACATTATATATGATTTTTATATAACATGTTTCAGAAAACTTGTTTTATTTTCTTAGACATCAAAAACATATAGTGATGTTTGTTGTGAACTCATGGAAATCCAGAAGACAATGAAAAGAATTGATGAAGAATCTGAAAAGAAGACAAAATCTATGTATGAGAAAATGAAATATGCTGAGATACTACTGAGTCAATACAAGTAAGAGCTATTCAATATGGTATTATAATGTCCTGTTAGTTTTAACGGTGACAATCAAACTATAGAAAATTTTCTTCTAGAAAGAATTCGAAATTCTGATTTTTGTAAAATTAATAGAATTATACATAAAAGAAGTGTTTGCCTTGTTTGTCTTAGCTTGCATTAGCAGAATAAGGAAGGGGTGATGTCCAGATGGGAAGTTCTATGAACCGACTCCTAAAGCATGCCATTTTTACCTTATTTTACTTACTTATGAATTTTTAACCACTTTGACGAAACTTTTTGCTATCATTCTTACAGACTGCGCAAGTTACTTGCATTGAACATCAGCATTTATCATAGTACCATAGTTATGTTATAACTTAATTTTGAACTTGCATATTAACCAGAACAATTCTAGCCAACAACACATACTTTTGAACTCATCAAAATACATTGTCTTTCTTTTTTTAGCAAACAAACAAAATTACTATAACTTTATTGGGTTGCAAGGTAGCTTCTGTATGGCAAGGACCAAGGCTGCAGTTTCCTCACTGTAACCTCTTCTCAGGTTATTAACCCCTGAATTATCAAGTAGAGCTATAGTAACAGTAGAACACCACTAATAGCCAGTCACTGACAAATAACCTTTCTGACACTGAACATGCAAAGAGTCAGCACCAAGAATAACTATGCCAAAGAACAAGAATACCAAGTACTTTCATGTTTGGTAGGAGTTGCTGCATATGCCTATGGCTGGTTGCCAGGTTTTATTTGGCAAAGTAGTAAGTGACATAGTGACTCTTTGAGATGAGGAAAGCTTACACACATAATTGAAAGACATCAGTAAATTTCTAAGATAACCTTACTGGCAGTAACAGATGTTTCGGAACAGCGACCATGTGACAGCAACTATTCTTCAAATATCAGGTATTTCAAAAACTGTGCATGGCAGTTATGGAGTATATACATTTTGTAGCAAGTCATCAAATTTGGTCCATCCTATTCATTCAGAACTACCTAGATTCACTAGAAATTTATATGCCAGTTCCATAATTCAAGTTGTGCTATGTACTACCTGACTTGGGACAGCATAAACTATTTTGGTATTCCAAAGAGTTGATATTAGAGACTGCCTGATGTACAGTAGTGGCTGTAAACCTGTCCTGCTCACTGATGCTTCATTCAAGGCAGCAAGACTAATTCTAATGGTAGAGATGTACGTGCAAACTCCTTTCCTTGGTAACCTCATTTCAGTAGATGTTAATTTCCCATCCAGCAAAACCATTACCAGGGACATCTAACTCCCATTCCCTGTTTCTCTTCAAGGATCATTCTCATGAGAATTCACTATAAATTTGACTTCATTAGTTTACCTAAGAGCAGTAAAGGAGTAACTGCAGAGCTGAAGAGAAGTTTCTAGTTACAGAATTTCTTAAGTTTTAAAGAAATGAGGGCTTTAGAAGGGTGTCTGCTATCTAAAGATCCATGTGTCATCTCTTCTACAATCATTCTGTCTCTTCAAAATTAAGACACTGCGGTTCTCTTACTGCAGGATGTCTGTTTCCGTACACTGATCCATTCAGCTTGCAGGAAGTACTGCGAACACAAAATACTCCCTGATCATTTGTAGAGGAGGATTATGTTTATTGGACTAACAGTGGAATTTAGACTTCACAAAGTTCCTGGCAGTAGCATTAGGTCCCTCAAAGAGATGGGCCATCTGTGTCTGCTAGATAACTGGGTGACTCTAGAATGCTGTGACAGTCTTTCCCTATGCTTCCAAATATGACTGTGAACTACAAGAGCTACTCTTCACACCAGCACAGATGTAATACATGTAAGAGCTGTTATTCACTTCTGCTCAGTGAAAGCCTATTTGCCAATGATGATTCTTATTTATACATATCTAAGAATCTTAAGCCACATGTCAACCCATCTTTGTCAAGAAGACATTGAACTCTAGAAATTGTTACTAGCAGAAATAAACTTTATGATTTTGCATGTTTACAGGCCAGCAGCACACTGCCAGACTTTCTAAAAAGGCAGAAAGTAAGCAGTTATGAATAGCTTATTGTCATGATTGAACCCCAGTAGGCAGCTGAGTCCCACACAGCTGCTTGCTCACTCCCCCCCAAGCAGTATGGGGTGGAGAATCAGAAGGGTAAAAGTGAGAAAATTCATGGGTTGAGATAAGGACAGTTTAATAGGTAAAGCAAAAGCTGCACGTGCAAGCAAAATGAAATAAGGAATTCATTCACTACTTCCTATTGGCAGGCAGGTGTTCAGCCATCTCCAGGAAAGCAGGGCTCTGTCACACGTAACAGTTACTTGGGAAGACAAATGCCATAACTCCAAACAAACGGCCTTGACTCTGTGTAAGCACTGCTCAGCAACAGCTAAAACATCCCTGTGTTATCAACACTGTTTTCAGCACAAATCTGAAACATAGCACTATACAAGCTACTATGAAGTAAATTAACTCTATCCCAGCCAAAACCAGTAGTATGCTTATAGACAAGCCCATTGTAATTGCTGCATTTTGTCAGTTAAATATCTTTTGTAGGCTTGTCTACCATGAAGGTCAACACCAAATCCTCAAATAACTGAGTAGTTGTGAGTACTAGGGTACTGCGAGTGACCTTTTTATTTGAGGTACCAAATAGGAACAATTGTTATACTTTTTAGCCTGTATGTAAACTGTTCTAGTAATATATGACGGAGTAAAACAAGGCACACAGTAGAATTTGGGAGTAAAGTATTTTTGTCCCCTCTGTGAAGGAACCCACTCTCAGAGGGACATAAAGAAGAGATCATAGCTGCTATAGCTGTTTTCTGTTGGGTTTAGACATTTTTTTTCATTCCTTTGTTCAAGAAATAATTGGAATTAATAAGTGTGATTGTTTTGCTTACTGTTTATGGTGCTCAGTAGGCTATGGTGAAGAGCTGCACCTGATTAAAATAATGAGGGTTGGTTGTATCATTTCCAGTTTCTTTAGATTGTAGTTTCTCAGCAACTTTATTCAAAAACAGATTAGTGCTCAGGAACTTGAAACACCTGTTTCAGTCCCACAGAAGAAGTACTTACTGCCTGCCTCAGAATCTTACAAATTGTTAAGCCTGCAGCACAAAGTAACATTGACTTTTGCAAAACAGAACACTCTTACAGTGTATTTTGGGGCAGATATCAACCTCAGGAAATCTTTACTTTGGCTAATATGACTGGTGCTTTTGATGTCTGCTATCCAGGGAGATCTGTGCTTGCCAGTCAGCTAGAGCAGAAACCTTACTGA
Organism: Gavia stellata; assembly: GCF_030936135.1. NCBI lineage: Eukaryota > Metazoa > Chordata > Aves > Gaviiformes > Gaviidae > Gavia > Gavia stellata. The sequence continues at coordinate 47,948,803 of NC_082596.1, forward strand.
CACATTCTTGAAGAAAGGAAGGTTATTTAGATGCAATAATCCTATTTCTTTAAGGTACCACACCACTGTGGATGTCTTTGCGATTGGCACTAGACTGCAGAATTAAAGAAGGATCATAGCTCTTCCTGTAATATGTTTATACTTTAATATGGGAGCAAGAGGCATCCTGGGTAACATACATTTACTCAAATGATGTTGCTGCTCAAGAAGTTCCAGTCTTGCACTCATAAAGTGCCTGTGCACTTGTAATGAGATCCAAACTGTCTATGTCTCAGTAAAGACGAGTCAGTGTAGCATGAAAAAATGTATTTTTCTGCAGGATGGATAGCTTAGCAATTCTGGAGAAGTAAGTGTCTCTGTCTGACCTGTTTCTTTTGTCAGCATGTTTAACTTTTTCCTTTTTTGATTCTAACCTTTACAGTGAATTTCTTAGTCTTGTTTTTCTTGAGTTCAGGATAATTTTGACACTATATTTAGAGGTATTTATGCTAATTATGTTTTATTACCTCTAAGATTAAAAAGATTCACAGACAACATGTTTATGTTTAGTTAACTAAAGCCTAACTTTTTTCATTTCACAGCCTAGTTTGCAATCTGGAAAGAATAGTAGTATATGAAATCTAAAATTGTACTCAGAAATATAGCTAAACCCAAAGTATTTTATTATACAAAACTTGAGACCAGAAGTCTGTAATACCAACACTTGTCAAAGCTGGAGTGACTTCTGGCAATTACCATGTGATTCTTCCAATTAAAGTGAATACGTTTGTCTAAACAAAGGAAGAGGTGTGTGAAGAGTAGGAGATAATACTCGCGTTTGATGGATATGAGCCTGTGAATGCAAACTTCACAATGTCTTCACAATGTTTGGCATTTTAATTAAAGCTTAAATATGTGTATAGAGATGATCTGATCAAATGCTCATTAGCTCCTCCATGGGTTCCAGCTGAGAGAAATCAGACAGCATGGACCCTGATTCTATAACTGGTTAAGTTCATTGCAAACCTCATGTTGATTTTAATTATGGGAAAGATCAGGTCCTGAGTAAGAAGTATTACCAAAAATGTAGTGTGATTTATTACTATGTATTCAGATACCCTGTAAATCAATTTAATCTTTCACTGGCCTATTTAGTGGTCTGTCAACTTGTCTGAATTACTAGCTGCTGGGAAGAATTGTTAGCAATGGTTATAGTGATCCATTGCTGGAGGTGATTTTATCATGTAATACCAGAATAAATAATGTTAAAAGTACATGATTTCACTTTTCTTGATTTTTTTTTTTTTTTTTTTTTTTACTCTTCCAGCATATACCTACTATTAAACTTTATTCCTTATCAATTTATATTTACAAAGCGTGGTCAGCAGCGAATTGTTATTGTCCTCTTGTAGGCAAATTGCTGTGGTTTGGGAGTCTAAGCCTTAAGATGTATGTGATGATAAATACTGCTGTGTACTGTGATCCTTCTTCATTAGCCTATATCCTCTGTGACTTTGGATTTTTACTTTGTTCCTTCTTCCTATCTGTTTCCTAAAGCAACTTCCAGTATTTTCAATGTGCTTTCAGAAGACTTCTGTATTTTATGACCTTTCCAGGATGTCCTCTGACTCTTTTTCACTGCTGTAATATACTTCTCTGAAATGTGTTGAAAGGTAATGCAAACAGTATTCCAAATTAAGCCATGTCAATTCTTTAATAGGGATGTCTTACTCTCAGTTTTTATTCTAATGTTTTTCATCCTATTTCTTACTTAATCTAACACCTTCTTAGCTTCTTTAACTGTGCTAAATGTTGAGTAGACTTTCTGAGTGTTTGTGGAAATATGTATGTGTCTTTCTTAATTTGATACAGTTAATTTAGAATTTTAAGGTGTACTTAATCTCACTGATCTTATACTTCCTTTGAGTTTGGACACTAAATGGTACGTGCTGTTGTGTTCCCCAGTTACTTAGTTTGTCTTGAAATTTTTCTTAAGTTTCTTAGTTCTTTTTTGGCCTTGCCTATTGTAATCACATTACATGCAGACTTTTAATTTCACTACTCCTTGCCCTTTCAGATCATTTATAAATATATCAAAGCAACAGATATGGGATTTTGAGATACCATGCTGTTGACCTATTCTTTCCATGAAAATTGATTCTTTAATCTTACTTCTGCATTTTTTCATTAGTATTAGAATTTTTCATCTCACCTTCTGACTACTTCACTTTGTAATAACCTTTTTTGCAGGATTTTGTTCAGTTCCCTTTAGAACTCTGTCACTGTGTCACAGCTATCGGCTTGCTTAGCAGCTGTACAACAGCGTGGGCAGTTTTCCTGTTTTGTTTTTGTAGTCTTGGTGGAAATCAAGGGTCTTGAGTTTGTTTCATGTGCAAGAAAGAAAGTGTGGTATTTTCACAGAATCACAGAATCATTAAGGTTGGAAAAGACCTTTAAGATCATCAAGTCCAACCATCAACCTAACACCACCATGCCCACTAAACCATGTCCTGCAGTGCCACGTCTACATGGTTTTTGAACACCTGCAGTGATGGTGACTCCACCACCTCCTTGGGCAGCCTGTTCCAATGTTTGACCACTCCCTCAGTAAGGAATTTTTTCCTAATATCCAGTCTAAACCTCCCCTGGCACAACTTGAGGCCATTTCCTCTCATTCTATCGCTAGTTAGATGGGAGAAGAGACCAACACCCACCTCACCACAACTACCTTTCAGGTAACTGTAGAGAGCAATAAGGTCTCCCCTCAGCCTCCTCTTCTCCAGACTGAACAACCCCAGTTCCCTCAGCCACTCCTCATAAGACTTGTGCTCCAGACCTCTCACCAGCTTCGTCGCCCTTCTCTGGACACGCTCTGGCAACTCAATGTCCTTCTTGTAGTGAGGGGCCCAAAACTGAACACAGTATTCGAGGTGCGGCCTCACCAGCGCCAAGTACAGGGGCACGATCACCTCCCTACTCCTGCTGGCCACACTATTTCTGATACAGGCCAGGATGCTATTGGCCTTCTTGGCCACCTGGGCACACTGCTGGCTCATATTCAGCCGGCTGTCAATCAACACCCCCAGGTCCTTTTCCGGCAGGCAGCTTTCCAGCCACTAGTCCCCAAGCCTGTATCGTTGCATGGTGGTGTTGTGACCCAAGTGCAGGACCTGGCACTTGGCCTTGTTGAACCTCATACAATTGGCCTCAGCCCGTTGATCCAGCCTGTCCAGATTCCTCTGCAGAGCCTTCCTGCTCTTGAGCAGATCAACACTCCCACCCAACTTGGTGTCATCTGCAAACTTGCTGAAGGAGCACGCAATCCTCTCGTCCGGATCATTGATAAATATATTAAACAAGACTGGCCCCAAAACTGAGCCCTGGCGGACACCACTTGTGACCAGCTGCCGACTGGATTTAACTCCGTTCACTACAACGCTCTGGGTTCGGTCGTCCAGACAGTTTTTTACACAGCGAAGAGTGCACCTGTCTAAGCCACGAGCTGCCAGTTTCTCCAGGAGAATACTGTGGGAGACAGTGTCGAAGACTTTACTGAAGTCCAGGTAGACAACATCCAAAGCCTTTCCCTCATCCACTAGGCGGGTCACCTGGTATTTTCCTCTAACAAGCCTTTGTTCTGAGGTGCGTTGAAATTGCTTTGCAGGAACACTTTGTTCTTTTGAAACAAGTCATAATGTAAGTAAAATCACCATGATAATGGCAATAGTTAAGTAATACAGGAAATTCCTCATCTGTATTGATCAAAATATACCATGTATGTTTTCTGTTTCACCTCGTTAAGTGATTTCCTATTCACACCACATGACAGTGATGTAGACTGTTGTGCACCTTGCAACCTGTTTTGTTTGTGTGAATGTAAATGAAACTAAAAATGCTAATGATGCAAGTGTTTCTAGGAATATCAGCATTTACAGGAAAAAGTCAAGTAGAAGACTTTTAGACTTTTTTCTACCCCTCTACCCCTCAGTGAAGAAATTAAATTTTTTTGCCTACTGTATCTTTTTTCTTTCCCTAGCCATTTGCTGGTAGTTAAAGACATACTTAGATTACAGAGGAAGTAGACCCTTCAGCTGCCATCTGAGGAGGACTAGAATAACATGTGGTATTGATAGGTGTGAGAAAGACAGATTTGTGATAGGGCAGACTTGAAAGACTGTTCTGCAGTTGATACTCCTTTCTTTGTGTTCAGTGCCATCAGTGAGAAAATTATGACGATTGCATGAAAGTCAAAATACTGAGGCTGGGGTACATCACACAGCACAGTCTGTTATTTTTACACATATTTGCTGTGGCTGGTAGTACTGTATTTTTCCATGAGTTTGTACTCAGAAAGTTGTAGCTGATAGGTAGTATGAGAAGAAAATTACAGTCTATGCCTGTTAAGTGTCTGTCATTAGAATAATTCCAACTATCATTTACGTGCTTCTTTCATGGGTGGTGGGACCTAAGAAAGTAGAGGTGTTCAAAGCGTTAGGTTGCACGCTTGTGTTATATATATTCTGTGACATTTGGAATGTGACTTTGCAAGGTAAGTCTTTCCTCCAACACTAGATGGAAATCTTGGAAGCAAATAGAGGAAGAGTGTCTATCAAATAGTCTTGTAGAAATTGCTTTTGAATTAGTGATGAAGTCTCTTCATTATTGTTTTCTGTTGTTTTACTGTGTTTAAGTATGCAAAACTCGTTCAGGTTTTATTTGGGTTGTAATGCAGTAGGTGTCTCTAAAATTCATCTACTGTTGGTCTTAGTTCTGCTGCGGTGGATTTATTTTGCCATGTAAGGCATGCTTTGGAATATGTTATGTATCAAGATAGTTCTCTGGGGACCATAGGGGAAACTCCTCTTTTCTGCCTGTTGAAACAATAATAAAAATAATGGACAAGCACCAGCAGTCATTGTAAAATTTTAAAGTGGTGTCCTTCTATTTCTTCTGCCTTTCACCAAATCTGTTCTCATAAACAGCTGTAAGAAAAGGCCTGTGCATGGTCTATAACAAGATCTAACAGTGTCTCATGGAAGTGTTTTCCTGATGATTGTTGTAGATATTATTCTCTCTTTCTGTAATTATGGCCAGTTTTCCTTCTCATAATGCTGATAAATCTGCTATTCAGAGTGAAAGTAAAGTCCTTATCCCCTCCCTTGACCTTGTCTACTGCCTGCAAGTTCCTTTTTACATGAGGAATTGATGTCAGTAAAAAATTTACTTCACAAATGACATCTGTCCACAAAATAACAGTGCAGTGGATTGATTAAGTGAAGATGGCTGTGAACTAGATTCAGCCACTAGCAGAGAAAGAAGTTGACTCCTATTTTGTTTAATTAACGTGTGAGGTATGAAACAAAGTCTTCTGCTTAACTACACCACTACCTGTTCAGAGGTCCAATTAGAAGTTGTAATGTTGTCAAGCTGTTTAAGTGCAAGTGAACTGGTAGCATGAGTAGTTTCGATATCTGGCTGAAATCTCATGAACCAGCCAGGGTAGATATTCTGAAATTTTCTCATGTATACCTGTTCAAGAAATGTAGTAGAGAATTAAAATAACTCTTTACTAATTCAGATCTGCTTTACATTTTCCTTTATGGAGAAGGACTATCTTGGAATATTTCCAAATAGATAGATTCACTTTGTATGTATTTCTATTAGGAATGAGTTAAAGCATTCTGAATTTATTTGGACCGAATACTGTATGAAGTTAAAAGAAACAGAGGAGAAGATTATAAAGGATGAAAAACACCTTGAGGAGTTACTGAAGCAAAAAGCAGAAATCCAGGAAGATGCAAAATGTTGGAACAGCAAAGTGAGTCTTGAATATTTATAAACAAGCAAGTAAATTAGTATCTTTTATTGAAAAGTACATGAATGCCTAAATATTTTGTATGTTTAAGAGTAAGGTCCTCTGTAGGAGTAAAAATACAAACACTGATTTAAAAATAAAAAGTGGTAGATTCTACAGAAGTCTCATGTTCATCCTTCTGTTATAGTATTATTTTTCAGCTTTATTTATTAAAAATATCATAACATTCCTTTAAGTGAGCTGGATATTTTTTGTTGTTGGATGCATATCTGCTTAACATTGCTTATTGTCTTAAATCATCTGGAAAAAAGTGTGCATTTAGTGGGACAGCATAAGTGTTCTCTTGAATGAGTAGATTTTTTGACCTGAAATGGCATGTGATGCAGTCTTACAGCATGCAGAATGATACCCTATTTTACTTAAAATTCAGTTCCCCTGTTTTCTGCTATATTTGTCTAGCATTCATTTTGAAATCTTGTTGTACTTGGCAGTTTAAAATCTGAACTGGAGTTCCTCACTGCCTGACTAGGAGTTTTCAACTAATTGACAACTGCACGTATGGAACCAATAGAAAATGCCTAAAACAAGATTTAGATGCCCACAACAGAACTTTCATTTTTTTATATATATAAGTATGTGTATGTATGTATGTATAAATAAAGTATGAAATTCATTCTCTTGTACATGCCCAGTACTGCTGTGGTTTGTGCATCTAGATAGCTACATCCTGCTAATGATCCAGCGGAATCCAGAATCTAGATGGAGTATTTCTGAGAAGCTGAATCTACCAAGCATGCCCAGAACTTAACAAAAAACCCCAGAGTACATCCCCTGTAAAAGTAAAGATACAGTCATATTAGACAGCCACCAATGGGCACGTTCTTGCCCTTTGTTTCCAACTGTGTATTACAGTTTTCTTCCAGTTATTGGCACCAGCAATTGCTACCAACTTATATCTAGAAAACCACTATTTTCAAACAGAGCCAATATTTATTATAAACCTTTTTTTTTTTTTTCCTTTTCCTATTTCTTTGTGGATATGTTTCCAGCTGGGTTTGCCTGACCTGATTATACTTCAGTAGGTACTACTTGGGTATTAAGATCAACACAAGGGAAAGGGAGAAATGTACAACAGGGATAAGGTGGAGCCTGGAACTGCTGCATTTGGTGACCACCTTTGGTTTGATTGGTTTATGTCAAAGGTGAGCCAGAGTTAAGTTTAGCATAAAGCTGATCTGTTATTGTCAGTTTCCTTCAAAAACATGGCTAAAACAACTAACTGAATAAATCTTTATAAATAATAGTGGAATTTCAGAAAGCTCGAAGTGATTCTTCTGAGCATCAGAAATGTTACTGGGATAATGGAGTTATTTTGGGAATTGGGAAAATATTGGGATTATTTTCAGTGACTTCAGTGGGGGTTGAATTTGATCCAAATTATAACATGACAATTGTCATGTACATCAACAAGTTTGAAGACAGAATTAGCGATAGGAACTAATATTTTTCTGCATTTTTTTTCCTGTTTTTTTTCCCTTGTTTTAATTCATGCTCTTTTTTAAATTTTATATATGACCTATTAGGAGTGTTACAACTTTTGGCAATGTAAGGACAAGTCTGAGTTTTCTTTTTTCCATGTTACCCAGATGTGCATTGCAAAAGATATCTGTATGCATTAAATCCATTTTCTGTATCTACATGAGCTTTGCTCTTCAAATATTAGAAGAAACCCTTCTTATAAAATTAATCTCATACTCAACTATTCCTCATTTATTCTTTTGTCATCATTAATTACCTGCACAGTGTGGCAGTATGGTCATTCCTGTCAAAATGTTTGCTCTAAAAAAATTTAAAGAGGGAAAAACATTTCTGAATCATGGTTTTCCTATGTACTAGCAATTTAAAAACTGTGAAATTTTGCTCATAATCCATTGGGGTTTTTTCCCCTGTAGATGTAACTAATTTCCTTTGTCTTCCCCAAAGTTCCCCTGAGCTGTATTTCTTAGAATATTTTACATACTGAGAGACTTAACAATTTGCTTTTTTATCTCCTTTTTTCTAGAGTAGTAAAGGTGCTTCTTTGCAGTTTTTCCTCACAGATCATGTTTTACAATCCCTACCTATTCAGGTTAGCACCTTCAGTCCCCAACTAGTTAGGAACGTACAGCCATAGAGGGGCAATCAGCAGAGTCCTAGAGAAGCGCAACAGAGCTATGACATTCTGGACAAGATAACAAGACAAAGCCTGTGTTGTTTCCCTCCTTAGCTGCTGGGACATAGTCACGAAGTATCTTATGTAGATCTGCTCTTCATCAGATCCTTGAGGTAGCAGTTGGAAAATACATGCCATTTAGAGTACCTGTGTCCTAATTCTGTCCTGATCTTCCCACATGTATTCTCTACCCTTATGCTAACATCCTTATCAACCCTGATCCTGCTTGGACACTTTTGTTGTCTAGTCATACTCCAGTTAGACCCATATCTCTATGGAGATTGTATAGGTAAGTTCTGCCAGGGTAGCTGTGTTGTTTCAGCCTCTGCAAAGGAAAGAGAGGTGAAGGAAACAAAGTTCATTAGGCTCAGTGTGAGCAGGCATGCCTTTATTTATGTAAAGCCACTTTAAATGTTTTCCTTATCCTGTAGATGCTTGCTTCCCTAACATCCTATTTTTTCCTTAAGCTCTGGTGATTGATCTATCATTGAATCTCTGTATGAATCTGTACTAAGTCAATAGGTGTATTGAGATATTAAGGAAAATCTTGTGGCTGCGAGGAACTTAAGGTATTCTGCTTAATTATACCACATATGTCATATATGAATTGGCAGGCTGTGAGTGTGTGCTTACTGATACTGTGAAGTCTAAAGATTCTGCTAGGATACATCGCAATGGCAATGTGCATGTGAATAATACAGCATGAAATATCTCTAGTTATTGTTTAATAGCCTTATTTTAAAATTTATTTTTTAAATATATTGTTTAATTATTACAGACAAATATAGGAGATATTTGTATTACTTACTTTATGAAATATTTTCTAGATAGAAGATTTGAATAATAAAATAGCTGCCCAAGGAGATGAGAGTGTAAAAATATCAGATGCTTCTTCTGAAGTGATTAAAGCTGTGGAAGAATTAGTAAGTTTTATTGTTTTTATAGAAATGAAGTAAAAATGGTTGCATACTTACATTTTATGTGTTGGCCTGAAATATTTTCAACTTATGCTAAAGGTATCTTAATGTTTTAATGTTCCTTAGAAATCCACCAGGGAAAGTGATCTACAAAATATAAAGCAAAAGCTTCTTAATTTTAATGAAGCATTGGACATTTTGAAATGTGAAAATGAAGAACTTGAGGCAGAAAATGAAGAGTTTTTGCAAAAATTTGGAAATAGGTAATGCCTGCACTATATATATAGGAAGCAAGTTATTTTTTCACTGAAAGCATGCCTATAAAAGTGAACCTTGCTTTTATTTAAGTCTGTCTGTAATTTAACATTTCAATAATTAAAAATCACTTCAGGCTGCAATTTATCTTCTAACTTTTTTGCCCTTCACTTGAAAGGAAAATAATTAAAATTCTGCAAAAGACAAAATACATATTTTGGCAATTAAAATAAAACAAAATGAGGAAGATTCTGAAATTCTCTGTATGTTAACAGAAACCTCAGTCCCCAAAACATTTTGGTAAAAACTTTAATGAATTTTACTTGTATTTTTTTCATATATAATTGTTATAAACATAGAATCTGAAATATTGTTTTTCTCTATTTTCTTTGAATTCTTGTAAGACATTACGCATACATCGTTTGTAACTCCTCAGTTTATTGATCCCAAATAGGTATACTATAAACTATATTGTACATAATATTTTCAGTGCATTTATAATATAACAGCAAAGAAAATAAATTTTTAGTCCCTTCTTCCTTTGGACACCAGGTATATGCCATTTTTACATATCTGACAGGTTATCTTCTTTACCCCCCTGGTGACTTTGGATTTTATTGTCTGGTTTCAGCAAAGTCAACTGAAAAGAGAAGTTCTTGAAAATAAGTAGATTCTTATAAGTTTTGTAGAAATTGATGACTGAGTTGAACATAGACATCCTGTCAGCATGAAAACATTCCTTACTAGACCCCAAAAATTCCATACAAGAGATGGGGAAAAGGGAGGAGCTAAAAAGATGAAAGAGAGGAGGAGGTATGCACATACTCCTTAATAATGCTCCAAGTTGGCGCTCATACCTTACATACCGAAGTAAATTGATGATGGGACACAAATGGGTAAGAAACCAGGCTTCATTAATTCTGATGTTGGTGGAACTACTTATTGGGTTTATTAGAACAATTTAGAATTAGTGCTGCAGCTTTACAAATTTATTATTTTCGATTTTGTTGACATCTTTTTTTATGGATTAAAACTTTTATTTCATCATACATGTAAGACAATGGAGAGAGATCTTGCCCATGGTGGAAGTATTAACTGATCAGCTGAAAGAGGAAACTCATATTTGTAAGAACATGTACAGGCAAATGCAGAACACTAGGTGAGAGAGGGGAGTTCTCAGAAAACAGATTTGGGAAGCATTATTACTTGAGACCATCTTGCACACTAAAACTTTACAGGCATCCTAGAAAGACTGGACAAGTTTAGAAGAGAAATCCTTTGAGCATTATCTATTTCATATGTAATTAGTTTTGTTGTGAGTGTGGACTGATTATTGTCCTTCCATATGTTCAGGAGTTCAAGAAATGCATATGAAAGTTCAGATTCAAGACCCAGAGAATGGTTATGACAAGTTTAGAGTAATGAAGGATTCCAGGAGCTCAGTTTATCTATGTCTTCAAAGGATGATCTGAAGACATCCTTTGAAGGGGAAATATCTTTTCAAACTATTTAGTCTAGTCTCAGGAAACAATGAGTGGAGGCTGAATATGGAATTCAATTTTAAGTATTTTTTCTAAAGAAAAATATTAATTCAGAAGAATTACCTTTTAAATATTGCTTTAGTGGAAAAACAGGATTCTTAGTCAGCCTGATACAATCCCAGATTTCTGTACATTGCTTTCTTATGATAATTTAAGTTAACTCTTATAAGGATTTTCTGGAATGCTATTTCATAGAGCCCCTACACTCTCTCAATTCTACTTTCAAGACCACTGACCTAGCATGAAAGGTATTAGTTCTTAAGGGAGAAAGGAACTGCTAATTCCTCCTAAAAATTAGAAGTTGCATGCATTCCTCTTATGTGTTACCGAGTGCAAGCTCAAAGGAAGAATGCTGTTGTAGGGCTTTTTATTTGAAAATCCCCTTTTATCCTTTTGGCGTTCTTGACTGAATAAGGAGTGTTTTTAAAAAAGGCTATAACTAACTATAGTTCTCTTGGGGAGCTTGCCATTAAGTGCTATGAGAGATGCAGGATGTTTTGTTCTGCTCAGAAACCTTTACTTTCTTTGATCTGCCACTAATCTCTTGCTTTACATTGGAAATATTTTGCATGTCAGATCATTAATCTGATACTCCGAGCCTTTTGTAGCCTTTCGCAAACTTTCTCAATATAATTATGCTTTAATTTTCATTTTCCTTTCTGAGTACATTGTAATTTCTGTATGGTCTTTTGTATTAGGGAAGAATTGCTATATTGTATTTAATTGCTATATTCCATCACAATGTGATTCTTAAAATCAACATATTGTCTCATGTTAGTCTAAGAATCTGAGTGCTTGTTTTGATTAATTGTATACTAACAGAGTCCTGACATGTTACTTCAACAGGACTAAAAAGAGAGTGACTGTCCACCTCCTACTAGGCTGCAAGAAATTAGACAATTGAACTCTAACACTATTCCTAGAAAGCTTAGTTGTGTATCTTTCTTATTTAGAATGTGCAGTACATGCAAGAAATACATCTCGTGATCACCTGAGATTTTAGGGGCATGCACAGTCTGAATAGTCTCATTTCCTGTACAAGGTGGGTAAAAACCAAAGCTCAGCAGACCCCAACTGATCTTTATTGACTGAACTTCTAAGTTTGTGTCCAACTGATAGTACTTTTCTTTAAAGTATTTCTGTCCTAGTTATGTTTTGGTAAGATTTCTAATACAGTTGTCAACTGAGAATATGTGTTGGCTTGTCTAAACCGTTTTAATTTCTTTCTCTCACCTTTCTTTAAAACAATTCTTATTTTAGATTGGTTACCCAATAACCCTATGATATGCAGATTGATCATAAGTATTATGTTCTCACTATGAAGTGCCAATTTCATTAAACTCCCCCAAACCTGTCTTTTATGGTGGCTGTCACATTAAGTAAGAAGGGAAAGTGTTCTTACAGTAGTAACTTAGAGGACAGTCTCAAATGTCTTAATGTTTTTGAAAAGAAGATATACTGCCTCAATTAAGTTAAGGCTGCTTTACTGGCTAAATAAAAATGTCTTCTGCATGACTTTTCTGAATCCTGGGAAATGGATTTTAGATAGAATTTTTCTTCTGTCCTTATGAAAGTTTAACTCACTCCTTGCACAGATCTGTAAACATATGGTTTGCACCATGAAATAGGCAGTCTTCTTTTGAAGACTTAACCATTTGATGGGCATCATCTCATAATGCAAAAAATAAACAGATGAAATGTGACATTCCTTTACTTATTCCAAAGTGATCTTTATTCTCAGAGTGTTTTCTTGAGCATTTCAGTTTTGTTTAGCAGAGATAATGTTTCACCTGCAACTACCTGTCTTCCTTTTCAAAGGAAGAGGTGGCATTTCAACAAGAAAAAGGTGAGCAACATGTCTCTTTCATTGTCTCATATACTTTAACAAGAGTAGCATTTTTGTAAGTGTAGCCGGACACCATGAATTTTCTCTTCTGTGTCTTTCAAACTAACTGACTGCTTCAGTCACACATAGAAAAACCTTATCATAAACATTTGAATCCTGGATACAATGCGAAGATTTTTACATCTGTTTGGTACATTCCCTTCACTCGGCCCTTGTTTATGAGATTCTGCTTTAGCAAAGAGAAACAACTTTTCGTACGTTGAAAGCTACAACCAGTTCCTGGTCTGGACAAAGTGAAGAATTTTTCCTCTTTGGTTCGGAATATAGCAGCTACAAAAAAGGTACTGTATTTCAGACCTTCGTGTGCAGCTGATAGCTCACATGGTGACTCTAGCTTTTATTGGAGATTCCTTGAGTAGGAGTGGTTCTCATCTCTCAAACTTTAGTACACTAATTTCATGTATTTTTAAGATATGTGATTGTACAATAAAATAATGCATGCATTTTCAATCTGTTGGGACCACTTTAAATACAGTTCTGTCATGTGGTGTTCCCACACCTTCAAGGCCTTCACCAAGGTTGTTGCAAAGGGTAACAGGTACCATCTGTATCTGGATATATGACTGTTAAGACTTTCAAAGAAGAAGTTCCTCACTTTGTCCAAATTCTCCTAGTTCTTTTTTGTTCTCTGGATAGCTGGTAAACCATCAATTGTCCCATCTATATCCTGTGCAAATTCTGGAGCTTATTTTGGCCATGTTGGAGTCATGTGGACTCATAACAGATGACAGAATATATGATACCTTCTGTTAGAGTCTGCAGATGAAATCCATGTGCCACTTGAGGAAACATGAAAATTAACCCTGTAGTGAGATTGTCAGAAGATACAAAATCCTTGGAGCATCTATGTATGTCTTTGGCATCCAAGATGATCCTAACAGATGTAGCTCTGCTAAGTAACTCAAAAGCACAGGACACTATCTCCCAAAGAATAAAGTTTTGATCATCAATGCTCTGAAATTCATATCCACGGTGACCACATTCATGTAACAATGGATAATAACAATATTAATGGTATATATCAGCAAACTAGAGACATGGTATTCTCTCTCCTTTCCTGTGAAATGATCTGTCCCTGGAACTAAGACATCTAGCATTGTACGTTTTCTAGTTTTACTGAAGATGCTGACAAGTTACATCAAGCTGTGGCGTGGGTTTTGCCATTTTCAAGGTCTGTGTCTTGCCAAAGTAACCCTTTTGCCTTGAGTTGCTATAGTTATAGAATCATAGAATGGTTTGGGTTGGAAGGGACCTTAAAGATTATCGAGTTCCAACCCCCCTGCCATGGGCAGGGACACCTTCCACAAGACCACGTTGCTCAAAGCCCTGTCCAACCTGGCCTTCAGTACTTTCAGGGTTGGGGCATCCACAGCTTCTCTGGGCAACCTCTTCCAGTGCCTCACCACCCTCATAGTGAAGAATTTCTTCCTGATAATCTAATCTAAATCTACCCTCTTTCGGCTTAAAGCCATTAGCCCTTGTCCTATCACTACATGACCTTGTAAGAAGTCCCTCTCCAGCTTTCTTGTAGGCCCCCTTCGCGTACTGGAAGGCTGCTATAAGGTCTCCCTGGAGCCTTCTCTTCTCCAGGCTGAACAACCCCAGCTCTCTCAGCCTGTCTTCATAGGTGAGGTGCTCCAGCCCTCTGATCATCTTTGTGGCCCTCCTCTGGACTCGCTCCAACAGGTCCATGTCCTTCTTACGTTGTCCTTCTTATGTTGTCACCAGATGTCTTGCTCCAAAGACGACCTGGAGGTGGACACTGCCAGATCGCTTGAGCCCAGGAGTTCTGGACTGCAGTGTACTGTGCCAAGTGGGGGTCCACACTAAGGCTCGCATCTATATGGTGATCCCTGGGGGACTCAGGGTCAGCAGATTGCCTAAGGAAAGGGAAGGTGTAATTGCTGATTGTCTCCAAGGCACGGTTCCCAGAGTACTGGGATGACAGCAATGCATGGATCGAATGCCAGAGTAGGCTCAATGCCACTGCTTTTGTCATACGTCTCTCAGGCAAAAGAAAACAACACAACAGACAGCAAAAGCTGAAAGCAGGCATTATCAAGACCTACCAATTAACTGCTAAAAAAATAAAAATTCAGTCTAGCACACTCCAATCAAATATGTCATTATCTTGCACCCTTCTTGAGCCCCCATGTTGTGTCTCACCCCCAGCATGGTGAGGGAGGGACTAGAAAGAGCAAAGTCTAAAAAACTCCTGGGTTGAGGTAAAGACAGTTTAATAGGGGTGTGGGAGAGAAACCACAACACCCAAGGGATGCAAAAGTAATGACTCACCACCTCCCACAAGCAGGTAATGCCCAGCCAGTTTCTGAGCAATGGCCACCTTTGAAGTCAAAAAAACCCCTTCTTCTTCTTACCCTACCCCAGTTTTATTGCTGAACATGACATTAAATGGTATGGAATATCCCTCTGGCCAGTTCGGGTCAGGTGTCCTTGCTGTGTCCCTACCCAACTTCTTGTCTACCCCCAGCCTACTTATTGGGGGGGCAGAGTGGAAAAAAGAGAAAGTGCAAACACTGTTCAGCAATAGCCAAAACACTGGTGCGTTACCAACACTGTTTTAGCCACTAATCCAAAATATAGGACCATGGGGTTGCTATAAAGAAAGTTAACTCCGAGTCAGACCCAGTAAACTTGTCCAGGGGAGTCTGTACCTATTCTGAGCTTCACTGCTGCTCAGAATTATCCTCAAAGTAAGATTGGACTGGTCATTAACACCTCACTATCCCCACCTGTCTGAAACAGTTTTGTTACCAATATCTTGCTGTTGTCAAGACTGTAGCTCTCTTTTTGCACTTGCATGGAACTTGAGGAGCATCTGTTGGCTGTTTTTTTCTCACCTTCCTATTCCTCATCACTTCTTACTAGATTGATCTTACTATGTTTTAGTAATTGATTTCACAGAATCACAGAATCACTAAGGTGGGAAAAGACTTGTAAGATCATCAAGTCCAACCATTAACCCAACACCACCATGCCCATTAAACCATGTCCAGCAGTGCCTCGTCCACACGTTCCTTGAACACCTCCAGGGGTGGTGACTCCACCACCTCTCTGGGCAGTCTGTTCCGATGTTTGACCACTCCCTCAGTAAAGAAATTTTTCCGAATATCCAGTCTAAATCTCCCCTGGCGCAACTTGAGGCCATTTTATCTCGTTCCATTGCTAGTTAGATGGGAGAAGAGACCAACACCCACCTCTCTGCAACCTCCGTTCAGGTAATTGTAGAGAGCAATAAGGTCTCCCCTCAGCCTCCTCTTCTCCAGACTGAACAACCCCAGTTCCCTCAGTCGTTCTTCATAAGACTCGTTCTCCAGACCTCTCACCAGCTTAGTTGCCCTTCTCTGGACATTTCTTTCATATGTATTGTACATACGTTAATATGTATTTAGCAACATGTACTAAATGGTCAAAAAGGTCAAAGATTTTTGTGTTGTTATAATATTCTTACTAGATTTGAAGGGGTTTTGGTTGCTAGTCAGCTCCTTTATTTTCACTTTGTGCTAGTCTCTTCCCATCCCCAACCCACTGAAATCTCTTTTCTGCTTTTCCATCACACAGATCTGAAGAAATTAGGGAAGGTGTTTTCTGTTACTAAAGATGTCATTTCATAGAGAGACTTAAACTTATTGCTCATGACCATGATGGGGACACTGTTTAATCAATTTCTGACTTGTTCACTACTGAATCTTCTTGAGTACTGTTTCTTTTAATTGGGGGGGGAAGACATCCATACTGTGTTAGCTGATCCCCTTTGTACTATATTTTTTTTCTCAGATTACCTTATTACATGAACCAGGCAGTTGGTTTACAAGTTTTCTTAATCCAGCATATAGACAACTTCCTGTCAATAAATGTAAAACCCTTATTTTTTCTTAGAGAGAATTAGCATTTTCAAAAAGTTCCTGTGTTTTTTCTTGATATGAGAGAGAGACACTTCTACCTCCTACATTTTCTAAAATGAATATCATATTCTATGAGACCATTGAAGTGGGCCTGCTTTTTATAATCGGAAGTGTACTTCAAATTGTATTGGTGGCATTGATGAGGACATCTTCACACACACTGATACTGAGTGCTGTGCAGAGGCATCCAGAAATAGTGTTGCCTTTGGCAAAATGATCCTGAAGTAATTTTTTCCCTAAGTATTCCAAGGCCTATCTCCAGGTAACTTGTGATTGAGCTTAGAAGCCCAATCAAACAAGCTTATGCAAACAAGTATTTGGGTGGGGAAAAAAGTTCCAATTACTGGAAGACTTTGGGATTTGTTGTCCACGTGAACACTCACACCCCCATCTGTGTTGCCTTTCCTTCGTAGTATGTTAAGCATCTTGGATGAAAGAAGCTAAGGAAAAACAGTGCATTTTGACCTGATACGTAATGATTGAGTGTATTGTGCAGGTACTATTAAATCAAAAAATCTCAGGTCCACATGCTATGCACAGTTACTGAATGTATGAAAGCTTAGGGAAAGAAAAATCAAAAACTTACCATGCTTCTCAAATGAGGACAGAGTTCCTGAGTAAGCTGCAGAAGCTGTGATAAAGTTTTCAACACCTGTACATAGAGTATGGAACACGTGCACTGAAGAACCGCAGTTGTTCTTTCAGCTGTAGTCCGCTTGCTTTTCTGCTTGGAATATTTATGTTCCTCTTGCATCCATGCTTAAAGTGTTTTGACCTCCAGAGTCATGGGTAGCCTTGTATGCATCAAAATCATTTTGCTTCACATGAAAGGTACAGGAAATCAGAGTGGAAGTCATTATTTGGTTCCTTTCATTTCTTTCCAGCTTCAGCACAGATCTGCTTACTCTACACTGTTCAGATTAATTGCTCTTTTGGCTTTGGTATTTTGATATTTAAGTCTTTTTATAATCATAGACATTTTGGAACGAATTTGTAAAGCCATTTAGTCACTACCTTCCCAAAAAGAAGATTAGCTATATTTATACCCATTTTAAGAAACAATCAGGTGAGTATTTCTTTAAGGTTCCCAGTGTTGGCTGTTTCAAAACTTCCCTAGGGAAAGTGAGTAGTTAGTTGCCCAGTAACCTTTTGTCAGTGTTTTACAATATGTGTTACTTCTTCAGGTAATTTGTTTCTGGTAGATAATTCTTTTTCCTACATAGCCTACTGTAAGTATTGTTCATATGAGGATGTTATGGGGCATGTGGAAATATTAAAAGTGCTTAATTAGGAGAACTGCATGTGTCATGAAGTATGTGATCTGTAAGTCTTCTACATGTGGAATTTGCAAAATCAAGTCATCTATCCCTGATGCAATAATTAATGAGACCTGTTTCAGAATTGGGCCACAAGACCATCTGTAGAAAAACTTTCTGTTTTGAGAGTGATGTGGTTGTGGTCTGAATAGTTCAAATCAGTATTATCAGAGACTATAGGATTCAGAAACTCTGTAACAACTAACCAGAAACCATTACCAAAAGTGTATGGAAATGATGTGTTCAGGGACGGATTTACAACTGAAGTTTCATCTGGTAGTCAGAATATCCTTGAACCTCTCTTTGCTGGGTGGATTACTGTAATTACTTCTGATACCCTCTAAGTACTTGGTCTTCAGTCTCAAGGCATCACATACTGTGCCTTCACAAGTTCCTCATTTGCCACTGATTCTCCATAGCATTAGTTTCTTGACCTCGTTTATCAGTCTGTCTGCAACTGGTAAGCCACTTACAGTTATAACTCTCATTAGTCATGGTTATGTCACAGCCCTGGTTACTACTCACATTGGTATTGTTGGTCTCTATCGATCTCCTTGCTAACCTCACTGGTGTGCAGGAAAGTGTAACCAATGTATGTGGTAGAGGCAGACCTGTGAAAGTCTAAAGAATAGAACTATCATTACGGTCTAATGAGATGGCTCCTAACTAAACGGTCTTAGACTTGGAAGTACCAGAGTACGTCTGCTTTCATATTGCCTCCCTTCAGCCAAAAAATCTCTGTTGCTCTTTCTTGTTATCATCATCGAACATTATCATCTAGGGATGATTTGGGCCATTCACATGTGTACTCTGGGCTGTATTTTTTCTAACATGCTTGTAGTAGATCTTGATCATCTCCAGTGCTTTAAATCATGAGGAACAAGAACTTTTAGACCTATGCAAGATTCTTTTGTCTCAGCAGCTGAAAAAAGGGCTAGGAACCCTTTGTATTTAAGGACTTTCTAAATCAATAACTGACTATGCAGCACTTTACACCTTGGGGAAGCCCAGGGTGATTTGATTATGTAGAGGTTGTAGAGAAGCACCAGTGGTGTAGTGGTATCATGCAAGGTTCCCATTCTTGCGACCTGGGTTCGATTCCTGGCTGGTGCAGGAAAACTCGATCCTGTGCAGCAGCGCAGTGGCAGCTCTACAACTTCTAAATAATCAGATCACCCTGAGCTGCCCCAAAATCTGTGTTTACACTACTGACAGTGTCAGATGGTGAAAGTAGTCCCTCCTGTTTTGCGTAGAGCTCATTTTTTTGGTAGGGCTATTACACCTCCTGCAATATCTTTGAAAACTGCTTGTATGTGAATTTATGTAAATCAGTCAGTCATGGCTCTAAACACGGGGTCTTACAGGTGTGTGACATTGCTGAAGCCTCTAGGTCATATTTTGCATTTTGGAAAGATCATATTGTAGTTTCAGTTCTATTGGGACTGAATTCCTGTCTCCATCAGATTGGTCAGCTGCTTGGGAATCACAGTAAGCTGCATCTAGCTATGGACAATCTCTTAATAGAGAAAGGGCAATTGTAGTATATGCTACATACATGGTACATGTCAGATATAGTTCAAGATGCATATAGGCAATGTTTTCTGTTCTCTTGCTTTGTGCTTCTGTGTTACTTGAGTTTTGGGGAGGGAAATTAAGTGGCTGTGGGCTTGCACTGTCTTACAGGTTTTTCAAGGACTATATAGAAGATACTGCTGACTGTAAGACTGTATATTTAGGAAGCAGCAGTTCACATGCACTGAAAGTGGAATGTGCAGAGAGAGAGAGAGAATGTGTGTGTGTTTCTGTGTGTGTGTATGAAATAGTCCATGAAGATTAGTCCTTGTGCAGTTAGAAATCTTCGGGTTTTGTAAGGTAAATTAAGTTTTCTTCCTTTAACTAAGCAAACGACACCCTGTATTAAAGGAGCTGACCTTTGACAGAAATATTCTGGCCACTAATTCAGCTAAGGAAATGTGTGATCAGTGCTGACCTGTTGTGGGTTTGCAGATTAAGTATCGGAAACAATATTGTATATCGTGTGAAGATCCTTACAATACCATTTAGGTTTATCATTCTAATTCAGCAGATACTCAGTGGTAGTAAACAGTTTATTTTTCAGTGATCCCATTCTTCTACAAAGAAACAGTCCATGGAAGAATATTAAGTTCTAATGATACAGAGGTTGTATTCTGTCAGTCAAAGTAATATCAGTGTTTACCTCTAGGTTTTTTGTATTTGATTCAGTTTGGGTTTTGCTGTCTAATCCGATAGTCTAATCAAATGATATTTTAAGTTCACTTCTGTTAAACAGTTCACTTCTACTGAAAGTTTGTTTGTATGCAAATAAACTAAAATTGTTTATGTGACCTAAGAATTCTGCAAATAGCAACATACTTAGGAATTTGAATTCACCAGCTATATGACTAACCTGTACCACGGCACTGGTATGAAGTACCCTAGACATGGCCATTTATTATAAGATGGATGAACTGAGACAGTGTGACCAATTTCAACACTTTCAGATAAAAGGGCTAGTTTTGCCACTTTCTTCTCATCCAAAATTTGTAGTTTTATATTATATTTGGAAAGAGGGGCCCAAGAAAGCTGGTTAATATTCAAGGATCACCTCCTTCAAGCTCAAGAGCAGTCCATTCTATGAGTACGAAGTCAGGCAAAAATGCCAGGAGGCCTGCATGGATAAACAAGGAGCTCCCAGCAAAACTCAGACACAAAAAGGAAGCATACAGAAGGTGGAAGCAGGGACAAGTAACCTGGGAGGAATACAGAGACATTATCTGAGCATGCAGAGATGCAGTTAGGAAAGCCAAAACCCAAATGGAATTTAATCTGGCAAGAGATATCAAAAGCAACAAGAAGGTCTTCTCTAAGTGCATAGGTCACAAAAGAAAGACTAGGGAAAATGTGGGCCCATCGCTGAATGAGGCAGGGAACCTGCTGACACAGGGCATGGAAAAGGCTGAAGTACTGAATGCCTTCTTTGCTTCAGTCTTTACTAGCAAGAGCCAGCCTTTAGGAACTCCAGGTTCCAGAGACCAGAGGGAAAGGCTGGAGCAAGGAAGACATACCATTGGTGGAAGAGGATCAGGTCAGGGAATACTTAAGCAAACTGGACATGCATAAGTCCATGGGCCCTGATGGGATGCACCCACAAGTGCTGAGGGAGCTTGCTGATGTCATTGTCAGGCCACTCTCAATAATCTTTGAGCAACTGGGAGAAGTGCCTGAGGACTGGAGGAAAGCGAATGTCACTCCTTTGTTCAAGAAAGGCAGGAAAGAGGACCCAGGGAACTACAGGCTAGTCAGCCTCACCTCAGTCCCTGTGAAGGTCATGGAGCAGCTAATTCTGGAAACCATTTTCCAGGCACATTTCACAAGGACAAGAAAGTCATCAGGAGTAGTCAGCATGGGTTCACCAACGGGAAGTCATGCTTGACCAGGTTGATAACCTTCTGTGGTGAAATGACTGGCCTGGTAGACGAGGGGAGAGCAGTGGATATTGTCTACCTGGACTTCAGTAAGGCTTTCGACACTGTCTGCCGTTAAGATCCTCATAGACAAGCTGCTGATGTACAGGCTGGATGAGCAGACAGTGAGGTGGATTGAAAACTGGCTGAATGGCCAATCCCAGAGGGCGGTGTTTAGTGGCACAAAGTCAAGTTGGAGGCCAGTAACTAGTGGTGTACCCCAGGGGTCAATACTGAGTCCAGTCCTGTTTAACATCTTCATTAATGATCTAGATGATGGGGCAGAGTGTACCCTCAGAAAGTTTGCTGATGACACCAAACTGGAAGGAGTGTCTGATACACTGGAAGGCCATGCTACCATCCAGAGGGACTTCAACAGGCTGGAGAAATGGGCCACAAAGAACCTCATGAAGTTCAACAAGGAGGAATGCAAAGTTCTGCACCTGAGGAGGAACAACACCAGGCACCAATATATGCTGGGGGCCACCCAGCTGGAAAGCAGCTTGGCAGAAGAGGCCCTGGAGGTCCTGGTGGACACCAAGTTGAACGTGAGCCAGCAATGTGCCTTTGCCGCAAAGAAGGCCAATGACATCCTGCATTAGGAGGAACGTTGCCAGCAGGTCAAGGGAGGTGATCCTTCCCCTCTACTCAGCACTGGTGAGGCCACACCTGGGGTACTGCATCCAGTTCTGGGCTCCCCCGTACAAGAGAGTCATGGACATACTGGAGAGAGTCCAAAAAAGGGCCATGAATATGGTGAAGGGACTAGAGCATCTGTCCTATGAGGAAAGGCTGAGAGAGCTAGGACTGTTCAGCCTGGAGAAGAGAGGACTCAGGGACGATCTTAATAATTTATATAAATACCTGAAGGGAAGGTGCAAAGAGGATGGAGCCAGGTTCTTTTCAATGGTGCCTAGTGACAGGACCAGAAGCAATGGGCACAAACCAAAATACAGGAGGCTCTGTATGAACATTAGGAAACACTTTTTTACTGTGAGAGTGACTGAGCACTGGCACAGGTTGGCGATGCAGGTTGTGAATTCTCCATCCTTGGAGATATTCAAAAGCCATCTGGACATGGTCCTGGGCAACTGTCTCTAGGTGGCCTTGCTTGAGCAGGGTAGTTGGACCAGATGACTTCCAGAAGTCCCTTCTAACCTCAGCCATTCTGTGATTCTATGATACAGGTTAACAGTAGAGATATATAGGAAAACAAAAAAATGGATATATATAATTGTTTAATATCAATGAACTATCAGGGCTTATACTCATGAATAAAGAGACTTTAAAATTTTGAGGAAGAGCCTGGTGTTTTCAGCATCAGATATAAGGATGATAAAATACTGCTTTTGACTTTAAAATGTTTTAGCTTTACTTACTCAATAATGGGTTTTACTTTTAGTTTAGTTAATATACTTTATAAAAATAAATGTAAAATTGGCTGGTTTATTTCAACAGTTCAAGAAAAAAGAAGGCATATCAGTCAGAAGTTGAAACTATCTGCAAAAGCATGTGTGAGATTGAACAGCAAATAGAAAGACTAAATGAAGATCTCTGTAATGCTGAATTGTCCTACAGTGAAAAAAAAACAAAGTATGAGGACTTAAAAAAAAACAAAACTGCAGAAAAAATCTCTTACAAGGTATATTTTTTTATTTAAATTCATTTTTTAGAGTGGAATAATAAAAAATAATTATCTTTGTATCAGAAAATTATTGTGCAAGCAACCTAATATTAAAAAAATATAATTTAAAATTTATGTTTTTAATTGTGCATTTTAAAACACTTGAAAAATGGCAGATAACCATAGTCTCTGGAAGAAAAAATAAATTGGTTACTAAATGGTCACAGGTAATGGCAGGCCAAAAAGTAAAGTTAACATATTAAATATTCTCAACCATACAAAGTTTTTGTTATTACTAGATGTTTTAAAATTAATACTAATGAATAACAATGTAATTCTTTATGTAACTAAGTGATTAGAAGAATTTGTAAATCAATGTAGTTTTATGCGATGTTAAATGTAACCATTGCAAATGAAATACTACATTAGAATAATTATTTAATTATCATTTGGATGTCATTAGTTATCTAGAATTGAAATCATAGCTCATCCTTATTTAGAAGCCTTGCCATGACTATGAAGGCTTACAAGACTTACAAGACTTTTGTTTTTTCACTTTACATAATTCTTAATGAATAATGTTGTACATATGCATACAGCTTTTAGGATCAGTGTTATTGCAGGATGTTAGACTGAGCATTCAGAAATATGGAAAGAAAATAATAGGGGGAATTCTCAAGGATCTTTTTGTACCAGGGAGATACAAATTGTGTTTTGCACATTCTTTGCTAGAGATCTTCTGCAGTATGTAAAGTATAGATTGCCTGGAGGGAAAAACTTTCACAGTTCTATTTTCTGTAATAATTTTAGGATTTCCTAACTTGTAATCAGTAAAATTAAGAACATTAATAGTATTTTCCTAGTTATAGTATGCATTGGTATATTAGGCACTCCATATGCTTCCTGCCTTCCTTTTCACCTACCTGCTTGCCAAAGGTGAAGGTATGTTCAAGTACCAGACTCTGTTTCTAAAAAGAAAAGAGGAATTGTTGGATGTGATTTAAGACAGAGCCAGTTTAAAAGCTTATACAGTCAAGGTAAAAAATAGCAAAACATGAGCTAGAGTACTATAGAACTGTTTTCAGAGTGAATAGGAGTGAGTCCATTTTTTGTTTGTTAAGGCCTTTCATAGTGCCAGGTTGCCTTCTCTTGGATCAGATTTATAGTCCTGGCAATATCTGAATTTGCACCATGTAGTTTTGTCCTATAAATTGCCTTTTTTTGGTGTATTATGCTGTTTTATTGCCATAAGTTTTAATACTAAATTTGTGTGACTTTTCTGTCTTGTTTGTATACAAATTCGCCAAGCACCATTTTCCCCACATTCTCAGTGTTGTGTGCTGAAATATTTACACAAATGGATGTTCAACTGTACAATCAGGGGAATCTACTATGATTCTTCTTATGGTTTAAATATTTAAGGGATGCTAAATATTAGTCGAAGAAATTAGGATTTTAGAAGGGATTCAGGCAAAGCCCCTGTTTATTTGCTGTCCTACATCCTATTTTTTGTGTGTCTTAATTTATATTTTCCCTTTAACTTTAAAAAATTAGTTTATATTTTAATTAAATTAATTAGCTTTAATTAGAAATTAATTTAGAATTTATTAATTTTTCTTCCATGAGTTTTACAGTCACATTTTGGATTTTTGGCATCCACAACATCCTGTGATAAGGACTTCAACAGATTTGTCGTGTGTTGTGTGAAAAATTACTTTGTTTCTTTGTTTTCTGCCTAGCATACACTATCTTCATATAATCTCCTGGTTCTTACTTTCAAAGATGTATTGGTCAGTCATTCCATATTCGCTTCCTACATGTCACACATGACTTTATAGGCTTTTATCATATTCCCCCTCTTTTTCAAGCTGAAGACTCCTAATCCACTAACTGTCCCATGTCTGTCATCCAGGTCTGTTTTCCAGTTCCGTTATTACAGGGAAAGAGCATAGAGTATTCAATACACAGGTACATCTTGGGCATATATAGTGGTATAACAATGACTTCTGTTTTGTTCTCTGTTCCTTTTGTAATAGTTCTTAACATTACAATTGTTCTTTTAAATGCAGTGGAGCATTTTATTCTTCACAATCTTTTCCTGTTTGATTACTAGACAGCTCAGAGTCCAGCATTATATAAAGTGAAGACTTTGTCCTAATGTACAAACATACATTAACCTTCACTGAATTTTGTCTCCTGTAAGTAAGAAATCCAGCTGGTTTTAGTAAATCATCCCACAAAATCCCTCATTTTCCATACTGTTTCTGAATAGATTGGAAACCACAGGATTCAGCATGGATACTTGCAGGACCCCACTGTAACTGCCACTGTGAAAACTGGTAATTTATTTCTACTCTAGGTCTTCTGTCTTTAAATACATTATATATTCATGTGAGGACTTTTATCTTCAACTCATGGGAAATTAATTAAGGAGTCATTCTTACAATACTTTATCAAATACCATTTAGGAGTCCAAGTAGATTGTATCACTCAGTTATCTCTTCTCCACTTACTTCTTAAATCCTTCAGAAAATTGATGAATTTTGAGGCACCGCTTCCCAGTCATGCTGAGTCCTCTCCTATGCATCAAATTTTCCATGTGCCTGCTAATTATTTTTTTCATAATAATTCATATTATGAGTTTGCTTCTTAGGGCTTTGAAGGTTTTACTTGTTTTGGAATTTGAGGGGTTTTTTACCCTATCGTATTCTGAGTGCTTCATGGTAAGTCTGTCTTTAAGCGCTTCTGATCATCTCTTGGCCTTACATTGTCTCTTGCAGGCTTCCTATCAATCAGATGTGCTTGGAAAAGAACTTGTTTTATATCCCTTGCAGGTTTTTCCAAAACCTCTTATTTAGCTTGCTTGATGGTATTTTTAGATTTAAATAGGCAAAGTTCAGAATCTTTTCTGTTTTCCTTTTTTTAGACATAATTTCAACCTTTTTGTCTTCCTGCTAATAGCTTCCCTTCTGTTTAGTGGTGTTAATCTTCTTTTTGGTATTTCCAAAGTGTCTGTCAAAACTTGGCTTGCACGTGCTTTGAGCCTCCAGTATGATATCTGTAAGTAATCTCCATCTGACATGCAAGCACTTTACTCTTTTACCTGTTCCTCATAAAGTTTTTAATAAACTCCTCTAATTTTTATAAAAAATTCATTTTTTAATTTGACTACAGTATTTCTTTTTGGATTTTGTTGTTCCTCATGCTCTCTTCTCAAGTCATAGTGTTAAACATCCCAGGCATGTAGTCAGACAGAAATGCATCTCAAAGCTGTACATTTACGGTTAGAGATGGAATTGCATTCTGTAGGTATTCTGGCTTACTTGTTGGCACAACTTAACTTCTACATGAAGCCATTATTAGTGGTCCTGCCTTCAGTGGTAAGATTGCTTTCCAGCACCACTCAAGTTGCTTCAGTGACCTTGTTAATGAATACCTCCATTCCTACCACTTGCAGAATGACCGTTCTGTCAACAACTTTAAGTCAACATTGCTATATTTAGCCTTAGTTACCATAAATTATCAAAAACATTGTGTTTATAATAATTTAAAGCATGAATATATACATTAAAACATACACAGAGAAGGTGACCAGTTGCAAGAGCTATTTGCAAGGTGAAAGTTAGTGTGAATGGAGTGCACAGAAGCTAAGATACCTCTACCTAAGCAACAGTTGAATAGTGGTTAATTTTGAATATGATCATATAAATGAAGGTGCAATTTATAGCTTACTGCCTGGTCTCTGCTGATACTCTGTGAGGGCAATTACCCCCTGGTGTGTCTGAAAAAAGTGTCTGTCTGTAACCAGCAGTTAAACTGTATCCTTGGGCTACTGAATAGAGTGAAAAATATATTAATGCAATCACCAAGTGTTATCATTAGTCATTCAAAATGTTGCTGCATTTTGGAGAGTAGTCCAGATGCCACAGTTTGTCTAATAGACTCAGAGATTTGGATTCAAATAGACTATATGCATATGTGGGCAAGGAGGTGTGAGGGGGAGGGCAGGGTCTGGGCATGAGTTGTTGCTTGGAGTTATCTGTGGAGCAAATGTATAAACTCTCGTCTGGAAAAAAAGGCTTTTACTCATTGATTACAGGATGTGTTTTCCACATGAATACTGATCTCTCACTTCTGTTTCCTTGAAGTTCCTAATAATCTTTGGGATTTGGGGTTTGAGAATATATGGAGATGTTTGGCACCTGTTTTTGTATTTTCTTATGTATGTGGCACCTGGGAGATGTTTATGATCTCCTTATACAGAAACCTCTCTCTCCAAGTGCTGATGGCATATGCACTTCTAAAGTGCAGATATGGATGTGAATAAAACATCTTGAATAAATACATTTCCATAATATAATTGATTGAGTCTATTTCTTACTTTACTGTTGGCCATGTTGTGCCTAGTTTTGCTTAAATAATCAGTTTTTCACTTCCTAAATTCACTTAAAAAGAATCACACAATCACAGAATGATGGAAGGGACCTCTGGAGATCATCTAGTCCAACCCATCCCTCCAGAGCAGGTTCACCTAGAGCAGATTGCACAGGAATGTGTCCAGGCGAGTTTTGAGTATCTCCAGAGAAGGACACTCCACAACCTCTCTGGGCAGCTTGTTCCAGTGCTCTGCCACCCTCAAGGTAAAGAAGTTCCTCCTCATGTTTAGGTGGAACTTCCTATGACCAAGTGTGTGTCCGCTACCTCTCGTCCTGTCACTGGACACCACTGAAAAAAAGACTGGCCCCATCCTCCTGGCACCCACCCCTTAAGTATTTATAAGCATTAATAAGATCCCCTCTCAGTCTTCTCCAGACTAAAAAGACCCAAGTCCCTCAGCTTTTCCTCATAAGAAAGATGTTCCAGGCCCCTAATCATCTCTGTAGCCCTTTGCTGTACCCTCTCCAGCAGTTCCCTGTCCTTGAACCGGGGAGCCCAGAACTGGGCACAGTAGAAAACAGAAAGCCCTAATTAGGGTTTGACTTAGATTGTAATCAGGTATAGTTATGATGGTCTGCTAATCTGACATACATGAAATTGGAAGTTTTCAAGGCGCAAACTATAACAATGTCCTATATAACTGTTATCCTAGAAGTGATATGAGTAGGATAGTCATATAAGAAAGAGCTAAAACATGTTCCAATTTTTACTAGAAATTACAGAAAAGTCTCATCATATAAAATATAGAAGGCACTGAGATTTTAAATTTTTGAACATTTCCTATCCAATAACCATTTAGTTAAGCCAGCTTAGCTTCTTTGTGTGTTCAATTATTTTAAGCTACAAAAAATAAATTACATTAAATCTAGAAAATATTGTTGCTTTTCTTATAGGATCATCTATATTTATTTACCTCTTGTGTCTGAGACTCTGTTGTAATTTCCTTTTTAATATAGTTTTATGATATTTGAGAAAAAATTGGAAAGCTATGCTCGTCCTTACTCTGATGTTAAATTTTCGTTGCTGTTTTCCATTTACTTGTTTTCTTATGCATTGTATATGGCTTTTTTTTTTCCTAAGAATTCAGAGTGGAATCTTAAAAAAGGAATTCAAGATCAAAAAGGAGTTTGGAAAGTGACTCAGGTAAACATGACAGTAACCATTTTACTTCAAATCAAAATTATTATTCTTCCTTCTTTTTACTTCCTACCATGAAGTAACTTTGAGTACCTTGTGACCAACTCACATAGAAGACTAATGGGTTTTGCTAAGTAATGATGCCTGCTGTTTAACAACTAGGAAAATTTAAATACTCATGAAACCATGAAACAGTTCAGTTGTATCCCAGTTATTCACAATAATTTCCAGTTTGCTTTAAAAGATAAAAAACCTTTAGTAATAATCTGTGTATGCAGTGAATTTGTATATCTTTCTTACTTCAGTTTCTGTAGAAAGTGCAATCAGACCCTTACCATACCTTATATTGACACATGCGCATGTAAAATAGGGCGGCCCTAACACTATTTATTTTCTCTTGGTGTGAACTGCTAAATTCACACAACACACTTTCGTGTCCCTTTTTTGGTTGTCAAATGTATCTCTTTTCTTCTGGACTTCAGTGATGCTTGTCAACCATCCTTAGGCAAGTGTTGATATTTTATCAGCCTCTCTGACTGAAATCCCAAGTTTGGCATCTCCAGTAGGGATATTCCATCTATATCCTTCCTTTGGCAGATGGATTCCATCAGCTGTCTTCTGCAAGAGCGTGGATAGTGGTCATATTCAAACTGTTGTAATAACTACTGGGTCTTAAAGCCTCAAGTGAGACACTGAATGGAAGCTCCAGGACTATTTTCTGAAGAAGTCCTTAATCTCTGCATTCAGTGTCACCAGCAACAGATAGGAGGCCTTAAGGTGGGGTTGTCAGAACCAAGCTCTGGCTTCTGTCTGAGCAGCAACTTTCCAGAGATCACTCTTTTGTTCTCTGTGATGCCAGAAAATCTAAGCCAATGTTTCCTTCAAAGTTTAGTTCAGGAACACAGAGACCTTTATGATACAGAAGACCTGGCAAAATCAGCAACTGCTGAAATGGCTGTTAGTACTGACCTTGCTGTTAGTGGTCCCTGCCTGCAAGATAAAGGCAAGTAATAGATTTCCAGTTGCTATTGTTGGGCACATCCTGTGAGGAGATGGGATACAGTGATAATGGCCATGCCAACCTTGAGCCACTACTGGCTGAACCAGGTCCCTTGCAAGAAGTAAAAGCGTTACCTTTTCCTTAGATAAAACTTGATACCAGATAAACAGTACAATTAATGACTTTCTTCTCATCCAAGATCCCTCTAATAACTGGAAAAGATCTCCCTTGATGCATCATTAGCACACCTGTGTATAACCCATCCTGAGAGCCCTTTCATAGTTGGTAAGTGAGTGCAATTGAGATTCACCCCTTCTTTCCTATGATAACGTGTAATATTTCTACTGTTAATGCTCCCACTCTCACCGTTATGAGATGCAGGATTGTTTGGCTCCATTGCTCCGTCCTGCTCATCCTGAGATGAATACTCACGTGCTGTGAGTGTTCTGATGTTGGATTCTGATCCAACATCATGTGGGATCGAAAGAACATAGCCAGAACTGGAGGGAGGCATTGCAGTCTTTTACTGCAAGTCCTTGAGTCAGAAACCCCCTTTGGCTCCTTTGGCAATGGTCTCAGGAGAGATTTTCTCTGAGAGCTATTAGTGGCAATTTTCTTTAAAATTGAATGTTGGATTTACTGTGATGACCAGAAGTCCTTCTGAGAGTTTTGTTCCTTTTTTTTTTTTTTTTTTTTTTTTTTTTTGAGAGAGAGAGAAGTCTGAACCTTTTTTACTTGCTTTTGGACATTCAGTCTCCATTTTGCTTTTGTTACAAAGCTTGTTCTCTTCCATTCTGTGACTTTGAACTGTGCAAGAGGTCAATAGCAGAATCTAGTATCTACATCTCCCATTTCTAGAAAAGACAAGCCCTAAGAGAGATCTTGCAGTTCCTGTTTGACCCAGACATTAGCAGAAAGTTTTAAATGTTCCTCTTCTAAGCCAAGGTCTCCATTAAATGCAATTGTGGTTGATGCACAACTTCCCTATGATTCTCAGGCTTTGCTTCAGAGAAGGCTGAAGGGAATGTTTCTGGCCCTGACTGCCACAGCATGACAGGCTTGATTTGGTGCTTCCAAACATCTTCCTCCCTTTTTGGTGTTTAGTATTGATCCTTTTAGATTATTCATTGAAACTAAAAATCTCCTTTCTTTCTCTTGATTCTTGATAAAGATCCTTAGTGGCAACTGTCTCCCACTTCTTTCATTTTACAGACAGAAACGAAAGAATGCTGTCCTAATGGGAAGTAAATGTTGCGCTCACAACTGCTTTTTTCATTGTAGGTCATGTTTTTTTCAGGATAAAGAGGTTCTTGAGATTCATCTTGTACTTCTTTCAAGGTGGATTAAAAGTTCTGTTTCAACTAAACCTATTTTTTCTATTTTTCTCCCAAAGCCTCATTTGTCTGAGTTAGACAACCTTCATACCCTTGCTGTTAAGAGCTTTTTTCTTACTAATAGGACAAAACTTAATGATGATGTCAAAGGATGTTGAAAGTGCAAAAGCTATCACTAACTGGTGACTGTTGAAGTGCACAGCAGTTTAGATGAGACACTGTTCTGAGATAGCCAAAGGGAATCTCCTAATGCCATCTGAGTATAAAGCAACAGAGATCCAGAAGTGTTAGTGGTTTTCTGGGAAGCTTGTCAATTCCACCTACCAACCATGTTGTCACCTGGAACATTATCCGTAACTCACCTGATGTTGTGCCATTCTATAGGAGTTCAGAAATCATGCTGCATTTGCTAGTTGAAACACTCCTGGTAAGGATAACTATGTAGACTATGATTTAAAACTAGAAAAAGGAGTTATTTACCACCTAGCAAAATACTTTGAAAAGAGTAAGTCACATGTATGGTCATTTCTTGCCCTCTTTCCTATAATTTTCTTGGCTTATTTCACTCTGCTTCTACAGCTGAAAGGAATTCAAAATGTTGCCAGCTGTGTTCCACTTTAAATATATATAGACATACATGTGTGTGTGTGTGTGTGTATGTATCTCTCAATATCAGATGTTGTGTATTCACTCTTTGCTACACAGATAAATAATTATTTGAGTTCAAGTGATGGTGAATTTTGGATATTAGACATTCTAAATTTATGTAAGACCTGCCTATTCTGAAGAACACAGCTGCTGTTATATAATATTTCTCTATCTTTCTCTTTCTTTATTTCTTTGGGTGGAGGGGAGAAGTTTGGAGTGGATGTATGCTGGATCTTGTATTTCCCAAACTTGAAGGGTGTGTTTGCAAAGATTTTGTTCCTTTTCACTCTGCAGTGTTTTCCTTCTCTTTTTTCACTCCTTTTTTTTTTAAATCTAGGAACATGCCTACGTTGATTATGTTTCCCATCAGAAAAAATTTTCACTCTTGACACTAATATTTAAAATTTTAATTCCTCTTTTATGGAATTCTTTTCTACTATTTGCTTAAATAGTACTGTAAATTCATTGTCTGCTTCAATGTAATTTTTATATTTCTTGCTGATTCCTCTGCTGTATTTGTGTTTGCCAGTTCTGCTGGCTATTCAGCTTTTCCTATTCAAAGGCTTCTGACATATGCTGACTTAATGGCCAACTTTTTCTTCATTTTGAAGACATTTTTAATCACCTTATTATGTATTTGTTAACTTTTGGTCTATTCATGGTGTTTACTTACGAGTATACATGTTCTTTCAGATTTGGATTTTTCATGTTCTAATTCTGCTTTTGAAATACTGAAAGCTAATTATATATATATTTGTATAAACAGGCCAGGATTAAAGCAATATATGATGAGCTAGAGGAAAAGCAAAAAGAGAAACTCAAGAAAAGAGAGGAAGATATGAAGAGGATAGAAGAGATTGAGAGACAAGTAGCTGATCTAGAAACAAAATTTAAAAGAAATAAAGATATATCTAAAGACAACGATGAGGTAAAAGCAGTAGATTCTGGACCACTCACTAGCATATTTTTTTGTTATTACTAGAAAACAGTAAGATGAAACAGAAGTCCATAGCTCAGAAGAGTTGGATTTTGCAGCTGTGCAGTTGTGCTGTGATACAACATAACAAAATACAACATAATTCCAGCCTTGGTTTTGACCTTTCTTGCTTTCTGTATTAGAAAAACGTTTCTGTCTCTTTTAACTTCTGTGGTCTGTTTTCTTACCAACGGGAAGACTGTTTAGTACGTGCTTGTTTCTTTTGTACTTCTTTGCTTATAAGCTGAAGAGAGCAACTAGTGTATAAGCCCCCAGCCATGGCATGCTGGAGACCTTCTTCGCTTCCCTGCTTTATGTGTGATACTGGTAAAAATGTTTTTCTTTCCCCTCATGAAAGGTCTGTTTTATATAATAAGACAAAGAAACAGAAGATACTTGTATGAAAAACAGGTCCTCAACCTACTTGAATTGACTTAATTAAGTACAGTCTTCTCTTCCAAGTATTTCTTTTGCTTCTGGTAGAGCATTCCTACTGTTATAGTATGATATGTTTTGGTCGGCCCCTTTATCATCTTGCAAGTATGGCCAAAGAGCCATTTTCCTCCAGTTGTCCAGTGATGACCTAGTAGCCTGTTCCCCATATTTGCAGCATATATTAGTGGTGTTAACCTTCCCTGAGGTTAAAATCTTGGGAAATATTTCAGAGAAATAACCTTTTGTCCAGACCTGCTCAAAAAAGTAACAGAAATACTAACTAAATTTGTATGACTGAGAAACATTTTCTTCATAGACTTTCCTCTTTTAGATCTGGTGATCTTTTAGATCTTTGAAAGCTTTGCTTATATGGAGTGCTACAACCATGGTAATAGAGAGCAGAGTGCAAAGTGGACAATGTTATCTGAATAAATCACTGTTTGAAAACAAGATATTACAATGATGGATATTTTTCAAAAATACCTGGTAGTAAGTAGAACAGTTCACTAGTAGTCCTACAAACATGAGACCTTAGCTAGGTAGACGATCATGTCCTTAAACAATGCTGATGCATCTCAACAAACATCTGTAGAAACAGACCTTACTATTCTGAAATGATGTGGAAATATTCAAAATCGCAACCCTAGTTTAGTTCAAGATGTAATGTCTGTACATTATATTGAAGCAAAACCCTCAAACCAACCCATTCAGTCTTTCTTTTGCAGAATTGTTTGGAATGTAATTTATTCACAGATTTATTTTTTTTTTAGTTGAGATAATTTCCATACTTTTTGCTTTATCCTTTTTGTATGTTGTTTTCTTGAGCAGGTGCTTATTCCTTTTCTTCTCTTGGGAAATGGCTCTGAAAACGACTGGAAACATGAGAAAAATTTCAACTGTTTTCAGTCTTGTATCATGAGTGAAACAGAGTTTGGCTTTCACACTGTTAATTGTACAAGTCAGCAACACTGAAATTGGGGGCTGTCCTTCTATAATTGCACTTAAATTAAGCTTTGCATACTACTTTGTTCTGTATTCCACCATGAAATGCGTACAAATCCTTGCAAACAAGTCCTTCCAAATGTGAGCTGCCCCACATTGTATGAACAGGTGGGCATGCATTGTTCACTGTAACAAGCAGTTTTACAATCTAGGGAAGGTATTTGAAGCTTCCATTTTTTTGGCAAAGGAAGTAAGTGTCTTAGGGACCAGAACTGAAAATACAGTAATCAGTGTGAAAGAAGTAATTATTTCTTAAGTGTCTGAAAGAGGAGGGCATTTTCACTGGACCTTACTGCCAGAAAAGAAAAAGCAAAATGCCTTCATTTTTGTTTCCAAATCAATAGGAAACAAAAGTAGTTATTGATGGTTTACATCCAGAATTAAGGCAAGGAGTTTTCAATAAGCCATATACTTGTTATGGAATATTCTCACAATCAAGTAAGATCAAAATCTTTTGAGCCTATTCAGTTTAGATACAGGATTTTTAATTTTTGCTCAAAGCCCAGATACAAGAATTTCTGCTGCCTCAGCAAGAAGTTTTTTGTTGCAAAATCAGTCTGTAGGTTCATAGTTCTGTTATCTGACTACTAGTAAATAGCTTGTCACGGTAGATTGTCTTCTTCAGTTTTTTAGTGTTATTCTCTTTGAAGGGTTCTTGACATAGTCTGCATGTAGCAATACTTCACCATTTTTGGAGGAGAGATGGAGGATGTTGAATAGTTTGAGTTCAAATAATGGATTATGTGATAGTTTATTTTTGATGCAGGTTTAATAAGTCAAATTGAAAAATTAAAAAAAAAGATTCCTCTAATAGCTAATAGTATTTTCAAAACAACGCATTAATGTCAGTGACTAATGTTGTTAGCCCTTCCCCAACTAAAACTAAGTAGAAACAATGTGACAAAGATCACATCATTAGTTTCCTGGAAACCTAGAGAGGTGTGGTGTAAGTTATACATCATGGTCTATCGCTGTGTATTTGCTTCTGTTTTAAAAGCTTGGAAACAGAGTTTGCACAAGCAGATTTGTATGTGACTGATACACAAAAGATATTGGTAATTTCAAGGAGGAACTTTCTCATTGATTAAACGTTTAAACTATTGTTTCAGAATGGAAATATTAATACCTATTTTAATATTCTTTGTTGTAAGTCTAAATGAAATGTAAAGCTTGGAATAATATAACTATTACACAATTTATGTAAGCACATTTAGTAATCTAAAATTTTCCTTATTACATGTATTAATAATAATTTCTATCATTTAATATTTGGTGCTCACACTACTGATTGCAATGAAATTAACAAAATAGAAAAGAACTCTTGTTTTTCTTGAGGTGCTAGTTAATAATAGAGTGGATTAATGAAAAATATAAGAATGAGATATCCCAATATTTTATTTTATTTCTTCTTCCTCCTCTTGTTACCTATCCTTAGCTGTATTTTTAATGCGTTAGTGATATTAAGTAATAAACATTTATTTTGCCCTTTATACAAATTCCATGGAAGCTATTCCAAATATATATTTTGATTTCAGAACTTTATTTATAACTTCCTTGGCAGAAAGAAAGTAAAGAAGCCTGGGGAGCAGAGTAAGCAGTGATGTTTTGCTGTAAGATGATAAACACTATATGAAGTAGCAGAGATGTTTTCTATTTTAAATGTGCATTTTTTCATTCAAAGTGTAGAGTATATAAACCTACATGACGAAAAAATGGGTATGGAAGGGAAAACAAAAATAAGCTTAAGAATGGTAACTGTTAAAGAATTTAATAACTAATATATTTTCTGATTTCTAGAGAATGTAGGACAATAACTTTTGAACACTAACACGTGTGTTTATGCATAAACTCTCCAGAAGCTCTCCTGCTTGGATCAGAGAGTACAAGAGCTAGATAAACAGCAGAAGCAAACTGAGCAACAACTGGAACAAAAAAGAAGTATCATGCAACAACAATTAAATGATATACAGGTGAATAATTTAATGCTTGTACAGCTTTTTTGAAGTATGTTTAATTTCAAAGGTTAGGCTGTCATTTCTACACAGTTGCCTTGGAACTATATATATACATACAGTGTATGTACTATTTTCTGTCACTTGCTTGAACTAACCTATGAGGTCCATAGCCTTGAGACAGCAAAAAGTACAAAGCAAAATTTATATTGGGGTCATTGAGAAGTCCTTTGCTTTCTTCATTTGCTACACTGGCTCAGATTGCTTGAGGGGCTTTAGAAATGCAATGGAGAAAATCAATAAAGGATGAAAAAGATTCTAGTGTAATAGGAAGTGCCTGCTGATTGCATGTTTGCACAGCAGATGGCATCTTTTTGTAAATGATGGCTTATATCTGCTGTATCAGTTACTAAACTGTATAATCCACCAAAGGGAATTATTGAATTTCATTACTGAACACTATGCTTTATATAAACATGGTTATAAGCATTAGAAGAAACAAGCATTTTCTTTCTAAGAGTCTGTTCATTTTTATTATTCTTTCAATTGCATGTTGTATAAACTTAAGTTAGATATTACAGCATCAAAGATGAGTCATATAGATTAAAAAAAAAATAAGAAAAGCTTTCATGTTGTTTAGAGTAGCTTTCATGAATCCGGTAATTTGTATTGAAAAATTCTGAGACTTCCTATATATGACAGAATCTTAAATTAAGCATTGGGAAATTCATTGATTCACACAGGTTTCTAAATTTGGCAGAGAAGACGGAGTTTATACATCCCTTTCTGTTAAAGATTGTGCTCTACCAAACTGCAGGTTTGCCAATTGATCTTAGAACATGTGGAAATGACTGATGAGTCAGCACACAGATAATCAGTAATTCTACAATGTTTTTCAGTGCACTTATTTCCTATACTTTTTATTATTATTATTTTTAGTGCTGCCTTTCCTAGTAACTGTAAATAACTGTTTCCATTAGTTACTTGAGCAATATTTGAGTTTGTGTCCTGGAGGAGTATTAGAGGAGTGTTCTGGGTAAGTGGAATAAAACAATGTACAAAGCCTATTTTATTATATCTGTAGAGCTCTGAACTGGTAACAATACTTGGATACCTTAGATGTTGTGTTCTTAGAGCCTGATATAGTTCCTTGATCGTAGCAACTGAAGTTTTGTAAGAGGGAGGCTTTATAAAGGGGCTGTCTTATTTTTAACAGTTACTCATATTTGTAGCTGTGCAGGGTCACACTATATGATTCTGTTAATCATGTGATATTGTTTTTAAGGAAAAGTTATTTAAAGTTATATTCAGAGATTTTAATGCTCTCCCATGGTTAAGACATTGGCTTTTTTAAGGCTTGTCCAGTGTGTAGCGTAAATGATATGGAAGAAATGGCTATGATTTCATAGTATTCTTAGTACAGGAGTAATATAGTTTCCAGCTTCCAACTGACCAAGCAATTCACTCAACCCTTCATAGTTTACCTATTTTAGGACAAGATGAATCACACCCTGGAGGCTTCTGCATCTCACCATTGAATTTGAAGTGACTTAGTTTGGTCTGCTGACATTTAAATATCTAAAAGCTAGATATTTAGATAAGAGCATATGAATTCTACCCTATAATACACTAGTAGTCTTGTTGATCAGCGAAGAAGAATGAAGAATACTGTTCATGTTTTGAAGAGCTGAATGACCAAGTGCTTCAGCTTAGGCAGGATACTGGACTGGTAACCACTACAGCAAGACGTAAGGAGTGGATATTCAGTCTATCGATACTTGGATCACAGAATGTAGAGTATGTCACCATTTTTGTTTGTTTGTTCTAAAACCTGATTGCAAATTCTCTGTCTTCTATAATAGGTACCAGATTGCACTGACTCAATGGCTATTCTTCCATATGCTTGGAAGCCAACATTTTCAGGTTTTGTCTGCCATCTTGGTTAAAAAGTCCTGGGAAAAGTGCAGGAAGTCAAAGAGACAAAATTCTTCTTCATAGGCAGTTTTATTCTAACAGAGCTCATATGTGAACCTGACTCTGGCAAAACATATGTCATGGCTTCTTTGTGTACATATTTATATCTGGCCCTGATATCTTAATCGTCTCAGATTTCTTTATTTGTAAAGTTTAAGGCCAGGACAAATCGTACAGACATCCTGTATATCATGGGCTATCACATTTCTCCAAGTTCTCCTGGTACTGAGCCTAAAACTAATATGATTTTTCCTCAGAGGTTTGAGACTCTCTACGTGTGGTTCAGTTGCATAGGGATTTGCATTAATTACCATATCTTAATTTTCTTTCTAATGATTCCATGTTCCTGAAAGAAACCTGAAATTTCCATCTAATCCTATACAGATACATACTACACTTCTACAAAGTTCAGAGACCTTAAAAATGTCATGTTCTTGTGGTACCTTGCACACCTTCATATCTGTGCTAACATCTGTTACAAAGGCTTTGATTCCTCATTTTTTTACAGCTACCTTTTAGGTATACCTATAAGAAGCACTTCTTTCATAAGGAAAAAGATCATTAGACTATGTATCAGGCTACTGCTTCAGAAAAATGCGACAGTATCTAAAGAAGAAATTTTTAAAATACTGATCTTTATTTAAATACTGTGATGCATTCTTTGCCTACTGAATTGTGAGGTCTTGAAATTTGGTATTTATACATGTGTTCACTTAAACTGTATGTGTATATATAAGGATAATCAAAAGGTATTTTCCTCCCTCTTAATTTAACCCGTTTACATAGCTGCTTACAGTCCATTAGTATGGGTTACAAAATCTAATGCAGCAAGACCACTTTAGAAGTATCATCCAAACAGAAGACTCCCACCTGTTTATTACTATTGAACTGCTACAGTGCTTTATGTTTACCTTATTCATTGTGGGGAAGCTGCAGCTTTCTTTACCAGATACTGTTGCTATTGAAAGTAGAGTTTGCTTGTGTCATGAATCTCTACATTTTTGGTGTCCTGTGACTGTCAGTCACTTTTGGAGTGAAAAAGACACTGCAATTTCATCTCTCTGCTGTAGAATAGGAAGTTTAGTGAAAACACTGCTTTTAATTTAAAGGTTTTCAGCAGCTTAATGTCAGCATCTCTTTGATTTTTGTACTTGTAGCAGGAGTTCAGGAGTCTTGTTCCCTGTGCTTTAATATTCCACTCTCTGGAGTACAGGACAACTATGTTATGAAAAACTTGACATCTAAAAGAGGAAAACTCTCTATTTAGACAACTAAATGAATAATGCCAGTTTTCAGAGATAACGAGTAAGCCATATTCTGCCTGGAGAATGTAATCTAAAAATACTGATTTTTCCTGAAAGTCAAGTGTTTTAGGTATCTGCCTAAAACAGTATTACTTTTTGTTAAGTCCTTTGATGGTCTAGCAGTAAAAGCTGCCAGTTAAGACACTGACTCTGCATATGTGAAAATTGTTACTTTTCACTGTCATTAATAAAGTTTTTGCTGTGCAAGCCAGTGCTTATTTGCAAAACTTTTATGTATGAGAGCAAAAATAAAAGAAGAGAATATGTATTTTATGAAGACTGTGGCCTACAAACATGCATACATCTGTATACAACATAGGCAACTGAAGAAATACAAGTGCCATAATAAAATTTATGGATATATAGTAGAAGAATTGTGCAACAAGTTAGACAACCGTATCTGGATGTGCAAAGCAGTGCTTTTACAGAAATGCAGTTATTCCAGTTGCACTAAGTGCTTCAACTGCCCCCTCTGAAAGAAGTTCTGTTTCTTTGGGTGTACAACTTCACGAATTGTTGCCAATAATCATGTGCTTAAAATACAGTATTTGGAAATCTAGCCTTGTTTAGTTTACATGCTATGTATGTTTTCATTCCCAGGAAAAAATTTCATTTGCTTCCAGTCAAATTGCTGAAAACTCTCACAC
Organism: Gavia stellata; assembly: GCF_030936135.1. Classification (NCBI taxonomy): domain Eukaryota; kingdom Metazoa; phylum Chordata; class Aves; order Gaviiformes; family Gaviidae; genus Gavia; species Gavia stellata. The sequence goes on from NC_082596.1 coordinate 47,988,625, forward strand.
TACAGAAAATGTAAAAACCAAACTTAAAGAATTAAATGAATTATGGAACATGAAGCAAATACAGATGGAAAATGCAGAAAAATCTTTCACTGATTTGTGGTAAGACCTACCTATTATATGAATTTTAAAAGATATTTTATTACTTTTACTAAAGTAATTTAGTAATTCCACTTTATTACTATTACTGAAGATAGCTTTATTATATTCTAGGAAATATAATGCACTTTTCATCAATAACTTGAGAGCATTTTTGTCTGATCACTGCTTGTAGCTTTAATGCATCTGTAGAAGTTATTCATGACAAATTGTCTGCCTACCAAATTGAATTTCGGGCATCAGAATTACTTGTGGTAATCTGATAATATTCATGGTCAGTTGCATCCTTAATTAATGGAGGATTCCACACACTCTGTGTTTTCTCTGGTTTAAGTGTGGACCTACACTTACTGTGACTGATGAGTCCTGAAAATAGTCTCAAAGGGCTCTATCCAAGTGATAATGCAGGCTACCTTCTAGGCCACGCAAGCCTTGGAGGGCCGTATATGCTGATTGCACAGCAGGCTTACTCTTCAAGGATAAAGGTGAACCTGCTGTGCAATGTCAAAGAGAAAGCAGCTTGGATTATTGGCTTGTACAGAATGACTAAATAGTGAAAAAATGATCCTTGCATCATTATACTATAGCTCCCTTTCTGTGATCTCATTCACTTATGTACTGTCAGGGTTGAAAGACCTTTGAGAGATTATTCCATGAAATTCTTCACTGGGGAAAAAAAATATTTTTCTATGTAAATTATTTAGCCGAATATGTGGGACTGGATATGTTTTTTTCCAACTCTTAATTCAAACAGAATGATTTGGAGGGACACCCAGTGTGCAGTGGAACTACTGAACTTCAAGAATGAAAGGCATCTTTCCATGACTAAAAATCTCTTCTCATTTTCCACAGCTCTTTAGCCAGTAGTCAGTAGTTTCATATCAGTGACGTTATATTCAGACTCAGACAAGAAAGGGATAATATCAACACAAAATGGCACTGAAAGTTCATTCCAGCACCTCATTGTTTCTATATAGCTAAGAAGTCCATCTCTCTTTCCAAGAGGAATTTTCTTGCAAATTCTCCAACTCCTAGATCTAAAATAGATAGTAATGAGAAGATTGCATTTTTCTTGAGAACATGCTTTTAGAGATCCCATCTAGTAGAAGGAACTGTAAAGTCAAAAAAGAACATGCTTTTAGAGATCCCATCCAGTAGAAGGAACTGTAAAGTCAGAAAACCTTCCAAAAAACCCACTCTGACTTCCAAAGTATGCATCCCAATGGCTAGTATATTCTCCTTCCTTTTTGTCATTCTCTGAACACAGAAGGTACAGCGCATGGGAACTTCTCCATCATGACAGCATGCTTATGGCTTCTGGTTGTCAAAGCATTCAGTTTGTCTGTGCTTGAGGGGCAAAGGAGAAGAAGAGTTTGGGGCTGGTGTTTTTTTATTGCTTACTGTTTCTCATTAGTGAAGATTAATGGTGACAATATTCAGAAAAAAAATTTCTTTCAGGCTAATCTACCTTCTATTAATGTTTCCAATAATCTGACATATCACATGGCATTTCATCAATCTATTTTAAGAAAGTCTGCTTTAGCCATTTCCTATGCATATAGTTAAAAATTAAATGTACTTATCTATTTGAACTGATCTTTCTTCTTTTCCTAAGAGTGCTGATACCTGCCTGACTTCATAGAAAAACTGGGAATAAAGGATTAACTGTTTTTACTTTTACTCTTGGCTATTATTTCAATTTTTTTTGGCATGTCATCAGGCTAGTTCTAACCTGATCTGGTGGAGAAACTTGAGGTAAAAGGGTCCCTACTTCTTCTTTCAGTCTTCACTATTGTCTTTTTATCCTGTTCTCTGAGTAACACCTCCTTGACTTACTATTGCTTACCGTTAATGCAATAAAAAGACTAAATAATAGCTACTAGAGTGAAATAGAAACATTGATACAATGTTATAAAAATAATAGCAATTTGAAATAAATACTTTTTCCACAATAAAATTGACTACAGTACCGAAGTCTACTGCAAAATTTAGCCTAACCGGCTGACCAAGGGAAAATTATATGCCACAGGTATCCCACCTAGAAACCGTCTTATACCAATGACTTTTGCAAAATTGTTTTTGCACTCTTGGAAGAGATAAAGACATGTCTTCATATCTGAAGTTAAGAATGAACATGAAATACATTCACTCATTTTTTTTAATCTCAGTGGAGTTTGGTGCTAATTAAATTAGAAGGAGGAGGAGCAAATCCTGTGAATTTAAGGTTTGCGTGAGGAGCATCCTTACTCGTACTGGAGCCCCTACTATTTATATGCATCATTTCTCATATGGTGTGCCTACCTCCAGCGAGAAGGAAATAAGGTCAGGAAGCAAGTTAAGGGGATGTTCTGGAAATTAGGAAGGCTGGAAGGGTGTTTCAGTGAAAAGGAATTCTAGGTAATTTCTGAGGGATCCCTTAGCCCCTCTTTGGAGAGGTTTTTGTAGACAGTGATTTAGAGGAGGCCTTAGATGCTCTAATTTTCTGAAAGGGGGAGTGTTATTCTGCAGGGGGTCTCAGAAGAGACTGTGAGGAGGGTCTTGTGACCTCCAGAATTTAGAACTAATTCCAAAACTCCTTAATACATCTGTTCTGTCAAGTATCAGCTAATCAATAACAAGGATAACAGCTTATTATTGGTCCCAGCAGTTCCTGGCTTGACAGTGTAAATGGCTCCTGAGCCGTCAGTGTAGTCCTTATATGTCAGATTTTTCCCTTTCTGAGACTGTTTGTTTTAAAATAACTTAAAAAATTAATTATTTTAGTGTTAAAATAACATTGAGTTTATACAACAAAGCCTTAAAATTAGAAAAAGTAGGCTTAAACTTGTCTCTTGAGTTTCCTTTTTTGTGTATCACACACTGTGATACAGTCTTTATAATGCAGCCAACTGTTACACTACCTACAAGGCTCTAGTTTAGGTTATCTTGCAGAAAATCAGTTAGAAATACTTTTTTTTTTTTTAATATGCTTCTGTCTAAAAGTAACAGAAATACAGACCCTGAGAGAACAGAATGTTAGTACAAAATTAAAACCTCTGAAAATTGCTTAGCTTTACATATTTCATATGTACAGGTTAAAGAAACCATAATAGGTATGGACAGAGACAGAAATGAAATATTACACAAATGGTGTGTGGCTCCCACTTCCAGTCCCAATAAATAATAAAATAGTGGTTACCCAATATGGCACTGGTCATGGGCTCATTCTGTGCCTCAGAATGTCATTATTCGAGCAGACACTTTACATGCAGGAGTCAACCAGTCCATTCTCTAGCAAGCTGTTTTAAAAATGCAAGCTGTTTTTTAAAATTGTGAGAGTTATGTATCTCAATAGACTCATTGGATATGGATTGATAGGCAGAGTGTCTTTAAGTGGTCTAAACATTCGTGATAAGCTCAGTCATATAGCTCTTTGTTTTTTTTTAAAGGGTGTCATTATTTGCAAGAACACTGTCTATTTTATCTGTTATGAAATTAAACATTAAACCTGTAAGTAGAGACTAAAAACCAGTATAGCAGAGTATCTTGATTACTTCATTGAATATTTTTTTTCTTTCAAAGGAAAAACTTAAGTGGTGTGATGCTTGTGCAGCAAAATGTTCAGATGGTATTTAATCATCTCCAAGATGAGCTAGCAGAATATGAGAAAAGGTTAAAGCAAGAAGAAAAAACATATGGAGAGTTACTACAGATTAGAAAGAAATACCTGAAAGATTCAGAAGTGAGTATTATCAGAGCTGGGTTTCTTTATGTGAGAACTGAAACAACTATGTGGTTAGTTCTGCCTCTTTTTAGGTCTAAAAAGGATACCAGTTTTATCAAAAGTTTGAAATAAGTAGTATCTTCTTGTCCATATGCAAGTGTTTCCAATGAAATGAATTGCTATTTTTCTGCAGTAGATTTCTTTATTTCTGTGAATAAAGAAGTAATTCTAGGAAAATTATAAAATTGTTCATTTGCTTTGGCATGTTTCTTTTTTCATTCATGCTTAGGTCTATTGTATACTTTCTCTTCCTTGTTTTCTTTTGCTTTGATTCGTGGATGCCTCTGGGAAAGAAAAGACAAGACATCACTTCTGCTCACTTGGAAATCTTTTTCTCCTTTTCACCAAGTGCTCAGTAACAAATAAATATCAGATAATTTTGACTAACATCAGCATCAATATGTTTCCATTCCTTTTTAATAACTTAAGTGCAAGAGTAGTGCTCAGTACATGCAATCTTCTTGATAGTGCAGCAGTCATACTTTGGTCTTTTGGATAAAGCTGTTTCTGAACCGTCAGGACCTACTCCATAACAGGACCCTCATCTGGATCTTAGATGCTGTGGTTGATACCATGCAGATGGGAGCCAGAGTCTGTGTAGATGTAACTGAGGAATCAGAGCTGTCTGAAATAGAAGTACAAAATACACAGTGGTGATAACCACTAAATCTTCAGAGAAATCAGATGCAAGTACAATTCTCTAAGTTCTTTTCTGTATTATTTTCATATTTAAACTTTTTTTCCTAAGAAAATGGATAATTGCCTAATTCTTCATGTATAATTTTCTTTGTTTTTACATGAAAATGATAACATTAAAGTGTTTCTACTTTGGGGCGACATTTCCAGATTAAGATTTTTGCAATTGTAGCTGTGTTAAAAGTGATTAAAATATTCACTTGTGATCTGGTATTCTTTACTTTTATGTCCCTCATACACTTTTCTCAGTTAGCTTAGAGTAGTTTACATAAAGTAAGCTATTCAATTACATTCTCTCTAGTATTCACTTTAACTTCCTATTTCCAATGTGTTAATTAATATTTTTGTTTGTTTTCATGAAATCTGTACTGATCAGGATAGGAAAGAAAGGGAAATAGCAACAATAAGAACATGGTTTTTTAAAAAATAGAGGTTGCTATTTTATTACTTTTTGCAGGGATACTAGTCCTTCCAAAATACTGTATTTGGCTCCTTTGTTGTGTTAAACTAATTCTAAGGTCAGAAATACTTGCCAGTATGTTGACTCACTCATCATCACATCGTTAACTTCAAGAATAACTGTAAGAATAATTTGGTGAGGTACCTTTCTTATCTCCTTCACTAGGACATCAAGATTTGTATTTCCTAATGTGTCCTGTTTCATCCTGTCTCATCTCTTCTTCCATCTCCTTTACACATTGAGTTACGGGTATTGCATGAAATGCAGAACTCTTAACAGTATTTTGTTATTAAATTAACGTTGGAGTTATGAGATTATGCCAAGCTTTTGGCAGTTAAATGCAAGCAGAAATATGCTGCATGCTTGAGAGCCTGTTTTACTTTTTACTGGAACACACTGCTGGTCTCTGTGATGACAACTCTCTGTGTAGGCCTATAGCTAGAATAGAGGCACACACTGTCACCCTTTGAATATTTGCCTTGTTATTACCTAGTCAGTTTTATGTCATTCTTCATTATTTTTATGGAAAATACAGACAAAAGTATTTATTAATGTCTATAAAATCCCAAACCCCACTGATCCATTTGAAATTTTTTTAAAAAAATAAAGAATTAAAAATAGAATGTGTCCTAAATGGTTATATTACATCAGAAAGGTCTCTCTTTCTCTGCCTCCTCACATTGAGTTCATTTACTCTCTTTTTCTGACTAGTCAAGAAAGACTAAACTGGTGGTAATAACACCAGCAAAGCCAAATATTCCTTCAGTACCTTACGGACAATGAAAAAAATTCAGCAGGGTCTTCAGTTTACTACCCAACAGAATAGGGCGGAAGGCCTGGTACCAGTGGGTGGAGGAAGTTTTTGAGGGCATTGGAATTAGGATTTATAGGCAGGCTCTGCAAGGAAGCTAGCTGTGATTTGTGGAAGTTGGGCCATGGCTTTTAGAAGGATGACCAGTGTGGCTTTCTGGAAAAGGTCACTTGGACAGCTTTTAGAAGTTTTTCCTGACAGTAAAACGTCAAATCATCTACCTTGCTTTGGTATTGAATGATATATCATATTGAATATGATATATTGAATGAATTTTCTCCTTTAATCGTGGTTGAATGAAAAAGCATTTCAATTCTGATTTTTGGATTGAACAATTTCTGTAAAATCCTGACTTCAGGTAATATGGTACAATGATTATGAGGCTTTGTTACGCAGGGTCTGAAGTTGAAAGCTGGTTTACTGAAGTAGTAATGGAGCATACATGTTAGACCACTTTTCACAGTCTTTGCTTCTCTGAATCTGAAGCTGGGTGAGACCATTCAATTCCCAACTGGTAGATAATTCAATAGGAATAGACTAAGTGTATTTTTAAGGTGAGAGATGAGTGGCTGAAAAAGTAGTCCTCACAGGATTAACCCCCATTGGGAGAAAACAATAAAAAACCAATGCCCTGACTTCTGGAGTACAGAGTACAGGAAGTGGTTCAAGAGGTTCTGATCTAGGGTTTCTGGAAATTCTAGTGAGATATTATACTGAATGAGAACTGCCTTTCTTGGTAGTTTAAAAAATTAGAATACTTTGTTCCAAGTGTCATCAAGTACAAAAACTAAAAGGGGATGTTTCCTATATAGGCTGTGAATATATATGGTAATGTCATATGTATTCATAGCTAAGGTGAAAACAAAACCTCAAACAACTCAACGTAAGTTGCATCTTTTCATTTGGGAAAAGTGCTGTTAGATGCTTTGGTTTGGGAAAAGTGCTGTTAGATGCTTTGGTGGATTCAGGGCCAGATTTAAGCAGGAAAACAAACTTGTGACTCTGAAAATGAAAAGTTAATTCATAGTTCCTTCTACTTAAGGAGAAAAGCAGATATACATGTCAATACAAAAAGAGGTGCACAACTAGCAGTACAGTTTGGAGATTAGAATCACCAATTATCCTCATTATCTAATTTTTAAGATAGACAAGTATGAACCATTACACCTTATGCAGAAGAGAATGATGCAGTAATAAATGGAAAGACCAGTGAGACTGAAAATCCCAGCCTGAAATCTATGAAAAGGCCCATAAAATGTCCTTTCTGTGGTGACTTGTAGATTTTGTGAGGATGAGTAAAAAATAATAAGCCAGAAGAAGAGGAAGGAAAAACTTTTTGCCAAGAAAAAAGGTTTTAATAGCTTGACAGGAAGGGGATAGAGAGTGACATCTTTATTCAAACAAGAGGTCCCTCTCTCCCAGAGGCTAGATGTGACTGTTAAATCCATAAAGGTGATTAAACAATCTCTTATAAAGAGATAAACTTGCCAGAAAAAAGTGAGAAATTTGGTGACAAAACTAGGGACCCTTGTCAACATCATGAAGGGAAATGGAGTTGAAGAATGGTCCTGATATAGGAGAATCTGCATAAGAAACTAGTGGCTCCAGCACAGATCCAGGCAGAGAAAGAAATTTTGTGGGGCAACTCTTGCAGTGCACTGAGGGATGGAAACTGTCTATTCATGATCAGGACTGAACAGGATGAGAAGCTGAAGAATCTGTGTGCCTGGTTCTTGCAGGAACACACGTCATGTGTGATTTGGCTGGAGAGCTGAGTCACTGATTTGCAGACCTTCTAGATTCTGTCTTCTCACAGGGGAAAGGGCTACCAAAGTGATAACTATGACACATGAATGTAACAAATGTCACAGCTAAATACAAGGTGTGATTTTTGTTTTACTAACATGCATGCTACTAAATGTGGAGGAATTTACATGCATAATGATGAAGTTATACCTTATAGGCATATTTTATCACTGTGCTATTTGTAACTACTCTCATTGCTTCTCATTACCTTATGTTCTACAGAGACAGTACAGGGGTTCAGTGCTGATATGTGCTGTATTAAACACACAGATAAGAATTCTTTGACATAACAATTCATAATGAGTGTTGGATCACGTTCAGAATGATTATGTTGTGCCTTGTTTTCTTAACCTCAAAACCAGCCTGCTTGCTCTTATTTTCTGCTGCTAATGTGATTATTGTACTTTCAATTAAAGTAACCATAAAAATGATTACTGTGGTTTTTGAAGATTGAGAAAGACATTTTGAATGACCAAAACTCTCTTGAAATGTGAAAATTTGTCCTCATGAGTATTTGCTATTGGACACATAATATATTTCTGAAGTGCATATGTATAAACCTTTAAATTCAGACATCTGTATATACAGATTTGTACTTTTGACAAACACATAAAATGCTGTTACCCAGAGCATTAACAGATATACCGATACTTTGACTTTCTTTTTGCTTTGAAATAGTAGCAATATCGTAACTTCCTGATTCTATTAATTAACATCAGTCTTCTGCTAAAAACCCCTTACCTCCCAACGTGTCTAGATTTTCAATGAGTTTATTTGACTGTTTCATGATACTGAAAAAGAAGATGGTAATAAATAGATATTTTTTAGCATTGTACCTTAAAATTGCACCAAGTTCAGCAATGTTTCATCTAAAACTGAATGAGAATTTCTCAGCTATATAAAAGGACATTTGGAAATTCCTTTAATGGAATGACAGTATTGTCTCCTTATCACAATGCAGAAAGTCTAAAAGAGGGGGAATACACTTAAAAAAAAATTACTTTAAATTTTATAGATATTGAAATAAGTTTTTAATCAGTTATTATTAAAAAAAAGTTTAGTCTGCAAATGTTTGATCAGAATGTTTTTACCTTAACTTAAATATTTTTTATTTTACAACAAATCAGCATGTTCCTATGAGCACTTTCATTTTTATAGAAAAGCATTTTCCATCTGGGGAATGATATATCAGAAAATCCATGTCCGGTTCTAACAGCTAGTCATGATACGTTGTTTCATCAGATACTGAGAGTATTAGTAATGAAATAATCTACAAAATGGCATATTTCAGAAGGGATTGTTATAGAAATATGATAATATACTGCTGAAAGCTGAATTAAAAAATAGGGAAAAATGAAGTTAGATCCAGGGGGCTGTTTTTCATCATGGTATTAGGTAAAATCCACTGGGTGTCTTTTATCATTTACTATTCATCTATTTAGGTTATCTTTTCTTCCAGTCATTCTTTTCAGTCTTGCTGCACTAATACCTTCAGAGCAGTTTCCATCTCTTACTTTCAAAAAAACACTGTTAATCAATATTAGTGTTACTGAAGAGCTTTGTTACAGCATATCCATGTAAACACAAGAGTTACATTTGAAGATATATGACAAAAGAGGATTTTTTTAAAAGCCAGAGAGCCGTTGCTCCCTTTAGTCTATTTTGTGTGTTTGCGGGGTAAGGATAACAAATAGTCTGGCTATAAAATTGTCTTTAATTAGTTGACTCAGTGGCTTCCAACAGTGTGCTACACTGGTATGTGGGACTCCCATGTTACAAGATAGACTTTTGAATCTTACTCCATGCTCCTGGGTAGTCTTAGCGTATCAACTTACATGCTGTCCTGTGGGAAGTACTGGCAGTATTACCCAAATAACCATCCCACTGATTTTATTGGCTCATAGGGAAGTCATGTACCTTCCCTTCTGAAGAATATGCATAGCTAGAGGTTGGGTGCCATGACAGTAAAAATACTCTTAGTGAAAATCAAAGGGATGTAAAAGTGGAAGGTTAATAGAAATTTTAAAGGATAGTTTTATGCTTCTTCATTGAAAAACAAGCCATATGCATAATAACTAAAAGCAAATTAACCCTCGCTATATGTTAAACAACATCAATGAGAACTATTGTA
>NC_082596.1:48003387-48113387 GCF_030936135.1 Gavia stellata
GCTATGCACAATGAATTGTAGTAACTTTAAGATTTTTGTACTGTAAATACTCATATGTTTTATGGGTATATGTGTATTCTCATAAAATTGTTAACATATTAAATTGGTACACAGAGTTAAGAAAATAATTTTTTATAGTTAAGCAGATCTTTGTAGAAGTCACTAATAAGAACAGCAGTATTTACTGTTGTCTGCATTTGTGTGATTCACAGCTGAACACTTCTCTTGTGTATTCAGTGACAAATGGCAATCACTTTATCATTTATCTTATGACAAATAACAGATTCAGCCACAAACTGCTGGCCGTAGCAAACTTACAGGATGAAGTTCTTTATTGTTTATGGTTTGTGGGTTGATGTATTCATGCCTTGTTTATTTGTGAAATGAACAAAAATCAGTAAGCAGGCATGAACAAAAAATTTGGCCGCACAATCAATTGTACTTCCCACCCACCCCCATTTTCCAAGGACCTTGCAAGGAAATTCGCTGAACTAGGTCTAAGCTGTAAACTGCCTTTAGAAAAAAAAAAAAAAAAGTCATTAGAGGGTGCACCAAATTGTGACATTATGCCCTTAAGCCAAAATAACACTGAATGGAGCTCCTACCTCGCATTAACCTCCTGAATAAGGGTCTTCAGTTTCATAGATAGCTGTTGTCATAGGCAAGTGATATCAGACAATAGTAGAATAAAATTATCATACTTTGATGCCAGTCAACCTGAGCAATATTTTAGTTTTTACAGGCTTCTATATTTAAAGGCAGGTAATCATTGACATTTTCTATGAATTTGCATACTGTATTACTAAATGCATTTTTAGATTGCTTTTGCTGTGGTTATTGTGCACTTATTTACATAAATCGAGTACATATCAGGTTGTCATTAGGGAGCAAGGTCTTTTCTTACTCTCTTTTTTAATCTTCTACTTAAAAAGGCTTCTGTTCTGTATGGTGTCATTGTAGAAGCGTGTTACCATGAACCCATATAAAAAGGTGCCGTTAGCTGTAGACAAGGCGCAAGGATGTCTAGAATTTTGTGTTGCTGGAACTAAATCCATAGTTAAGACCTTTGATGAAAGAGCACTTTTTCCAAACTTTATCCTGTGGTGTGAAGCAAATATGACTATCTTAGTTGTAATGAGCTGTAGAAGGAGACAGTTTCTCAGATAAATGACACTTAGCCCAGTTAGGGCTGTAAAAAACAAGAAACCTGGTCTGGAATGAATTAAAAGGTCAATTACTGTACAGGAAGCACTGGTGTCATGTGTTCTCATTGACCTACCCTATGTGAAATTCAAGTCACTTCATTCTGAATGTTTGAGAGTACTTGCTTCTAATCTTGGTCCATTTTCTGGCAAAGCAAACCCTAAACTTGGTGGAATCGGCCTTCCTGAAGCTATCTTGCTGTAGGGAATCCTTGGATTACATAGCTAAATCGTAGCTGTTTCTGTGTTATTACCGTTCCTAGTTGCGAGAAGTTGGCTGGAACACAAGGTGAAGATCTGGTCTCAGGTGGTGTTACAGGTTTTCAGACTTTTGGCAGCCTGCGGCAGCTACTCTTAAACTATATCCTGTGATCAACCCAACTCAATGCAGTTCCACAACTGGGAGAGTGCAAAGCACACATCTATAATATCTCAATTCCTATCATCCCCACATAAACTTCAGTTTCAGCTGGGGAGCCCCAGAAGTAAAATTTTACATTTGAATGTCCTTTTAGCTCTGGAATTGAAAGTTGTAGTCCATAGATATAAGCCTAAATCATTGAATCAGTTCAGTCACTAGGACTTCAATCACTGGGACTTCACCAGAGCAGTCTAGACCCAATATGTATATTTTTCCTGCCAATCTTCAAAACTGCATGCCACCTTTGTAATAAGAACCAGATGCTTTTCGTACCAAAGTGAGGTTTCAGCTTTTTTCATTTTGTCAAAGTATATTAGTTCATGAACAGAAAAGTTATTTTTCATCTAGGATCATAGTTAATTGACTCATTGGCATATGAAGTGTGTGGTGTCTATACCACAATAAGGAACTGAAAAACTTTTCAAAGACCTCATCAGCCTAAACATTGAGGTGCTGGAGCGTGTCCAGAGAAGGGCAATGAAGCTGGTGAGGGGTCTGGAACCCCTTATGAGGAGTGGCTGAGGGAACTGGGGTTGTTTAGTCTGGAGAAGAGGAGGCTGAGGGAAGACCTTATTGCTCTCTACAGTTACCTGAAAGGGGGTTGTGGTAAGGTGGGTGTTGGTCTCTTCTCCCCTCTAACTAGCGACAGAACAAGAGGAAATGGCCTCAGGTTGCGCCAGGGGAGGTTTAGACTGGATATTAGGAAAAATTTCCTTACTGAGGGAGTGGTCAAACATTGGAACAGGCTGCCCAGGGAGGTGGTGGAGTCACCACCCCTGGAGGTGTTCAAGGAACGTGTGGACGTGGCACTGGGGGACATGGTTTAATGGGCATGGTGGTGTTGGGTTAATGGTTGGACTTGATGATTTTATAGGTCTTTTCCAACCTTATTGATTCTGTGATTCTGTAAATTACTTCTGTATTTCATTTTAGTAGCTTCACTTATTTACTGGAGAAAAAAATCAGATCCCAAAGGAATGGTACCTATGCAACCTACTTTTTCAGTATTTTATGGAGACTATTTATAAGTTTAAGTAACTGTCTAAATGTCATTATGATAATAAGATAATTACCTGTCAGCAAAAGCATCTATCTTAGTACTAGATCCATGATCTTGACTAGCAGGGATCTAGGAAAATTGGAGATACATTGGTACCAGTAGTTTGATCTGAAGCTACTTCTTTTTATGCATTTTCTCAACATAAAGATAGGATGCATGATAATTGTCAATTGCAATTGTGTTACTCAATAATGATTTATAGAATATGGTTAGACCACTTGTCTTTAAGGAAAAGAAAAATTTTCTAAAAGCATCATCTTTAGTAGACGGGCATAACCTCCTGTCTTTTACCAAATGAGGAAGTATTCTTTAAAGATGTGAAAACATCTGCCTTTTTATTATGAATTTTTAATTTTAGAGCTTTATGCAATTGTTTAGAACTTTGTATTTTAAATACCTTGTCTAAATGGTTATTTAATTGATTTGCAGGGGAATTTGTTGTTTCCAGAATGCAACATTGTAAGCCTGTCAAGTTGTACAGAGTGCAAGAAAAACTTAAATTGCTAAAAAATTCTTTACTATATGATTTATAGTCTGACCCCATAGTCAAAGGCAGGAGAACTATGCAAAGGTAATCTCAGTTTTATAGCTACGGCTCACATACTACAGCCAAAAATAGTACTCAGTCTTTTTTTGAATACTTCTGGCTTACATGCTGTGACTCTTAACTCACACAAGCCTGTCAAGAAAAATGGAAAGTTCAGAGCCGAACCTGCCATCATATGATAGAGCAATTTTAGTTACAATCATTTTAAACTATCTGATTAGAGAATGAGGGATTTGAAGTCAAAATGGCTCAACTGGCAAAGCATGGATGAAAAAATGAGCCACAATGATTTTGTAGAAGGTATTTTTGATGATTGTAACATCATAGGGTAGTATAGACAGTTGCCTGAGGCCAACCAAACTCAGTAAGCAGTCCAACAAGCAACCCAAAAACTGTGTTACTGGGATTTCTGACTGTGAAATCACACACACTAAATATCAATTTGGGGTAGAGAGAGTCTTGTAATAATTCTATTGAATTATCTCTTGAAAGAGAAGCTAATGAGGAATATAAGTGCCAGTAGAGAAAGAACTGTGGTTAAAGTCTTTCCTTTAAAATTTAATTATTAAAATCATTAAAATTTAAGATATATCAGAGAAATGCAGCTTTGATAAAAAATGAGTGTGTACTGTTAAAAAATTTCAAATGGATATGTATTTTATTATGTGTTACAAAATTCATAGAGTGTATTGTCTCTTATTAGACTCATCAATGTAAGTTTTAAAAAAAGAATTTTTGAGCAAACACACCCTTCGTTAGGTCACCATTCAGAAGCTGCACTAAATCTAAAAGCTGAAATTTGTAGCTAGGTGACCAAATTGTTCTGTTGTGGTCGGTGCATGCCTAAGATCACAAATGATGAATTTTAGTTAACCGTATAGTCTGAAGGAGAAAAGATGTTCTGATTTTATATTAATAAATTGATATCACTAGTTTAAGTTCTGGAATTTGTTGCACTTAAGCCCCAGATTTTGTGCATCTAATAAAATACAAATCCTGAAATACTCTTTATTGAGTTGGAAATACAGAAATATCTCCTACCATTCCCTGTCATTTCCTGTGGTGTGTCAAAAGTGAGTTCGAGGTAGAACTAAATATCCCATCACACTCTTTTGCTTTTTCTGCTGGAAAAGAGAGAAGCTGACTCAGAACCTGTTCTTAATTCCAGCTCCAAAATGGGATCCTGCTAGACTTCCAGTAAGAGTGCTATGTCTAAAAGACATGGATAGGAGGTATTTACAGTGTTGGGAGTTGAGATGTAAGCCCACTCCAGCGGAGTTATCTCCCTCTTCTCGATGAAGGGAGCAGAAGTTTTGACAAATTGCAAGGTAGCCATTTTCTGCTCTTTCTATCCATTTTGAACATGAAATAAGAATGTGAGTGTTGATTGTTGTAGCTAGGAATAATAGGATTTTTAGAGCCATACTTCTTAAGAGGTTGCCTGATTAAGTCATCAACAGTAACTTAGGTCATACCTGTTTCTGCAATGCAAATAAACCCCATAGGAATAGAAGGAGTTATTTCAACTTAATAAATTGCATATGCCAGTGTATTTTATTTTGGTACAAAACAAATTAAACTGGTAGACATTAAGAAAAGAACAAAGTCTACAGTTTTATTACTTGATGTTCCTGTCTGCATGCTAAGGAAGGAGGGAAAAGAACTCCAGTATATTCTGTTTATATTAATTAATGGAAAATAATAATCCATGTAGATCAATGATTATTTGCCATATTTTCTAGCACTGCAGTTCCAGTCCTGGTAGTTAGATCATAGCAAGTTTGTTAGTTGAGACATAGTATGTGACATATGGAATGCAAAACTGTCTAGTCATCCACCAGTATTCTGTACTTCCACAGTCTTTAAGCATTTTCAGTCAGCCAAAATTTTCTATTATCAAAAATCAGTTAACTGCATGATTTACTCAGGTTGATTTCAGTAGCTTAAATTTCCCAGCAAAATGTGCCCCTAAGAGGAATGAATGGTTAAATTAGCTGAAATAGCACTTTTGAGAAACTCAGCAGGTGTGATTTGAATGTACATTTTACTTAGATGTTAATAGCTGGGCAGACCTATGCTTTGTTAATAGAAATAGAAATAATTGTTTAAATCTTATTTGAATTTGTTTAATATGCCTGCAGCATACCACCCCTCTTTGTTAAGGTATATTGCTTTTTTTTTTGGAGTGATGGTGGTCAAGAGCTGTTATTACTCTTTGATCATGTCAGAGATTAAAGTAGTTGCAAACCATTTTGCATGTCAGTAAGCACAGGAATGTTCCAGTGCTGGTAAACAGTGTTTTAACAAGCACATCATTTTTCAATAGGCAGTGGTACAGAGTAGTCATGTAAGAATTAAAAAGAGTTTGCCATTCTGGAAGTTTGGGTTTTGACAGGAAGCTAGATATGACAGTAGACTTCATATAGATAGTAGACAAAACAAAGAAAATGGGACAAAAAAGCAGAGGATATTTTCAAGAAAAAATATCAATCATCATTTCTTGCCTAAAATCATAAAAGAATCTAAAATGAGTGTCTCAGGACTGTTTGCCCAATAGATACAAATGACAGGTTTTCAGGGGTCCTAATCCAATCTGGTTGCAAGTTAAGAACGCAGTTTTGTAAAAGGACCTGCATGAGCAGGTTTTGCATGTGTCAGAGTGTATTTGAACTAAGATCTGCACTGGTAGTTCCCTCTCTTAGAATTACAATGGTCATAAAAACATAAAGAGGTTCTTCCTCAGGTTGATGTAGGTTTTGATACAGATATCAACAGAAGCTCAGGTGGGCTGTTCATATAGCATGACTTAGCAGATCTGATAGAAATGGATTCTGTTACTGTAGATCAGAAGATTCAAAAGTCAGAAGATTGGCTAGAAATCTTTTATTATTTTTCCACTAAAACCTGAAAATTCCTACTGATTTCACCAAGAAAATAATGGAAATCTAGATTCATTGTAAATATCCAAATTAGGTCAAAATCCAAGTTTAACCAATACGTAGTAAAAACTTTTTTCTTGATAAGCATTTATCATCCAACTTTGATTTTTAACTTGATCTACAGTAAGCTTCACATAGGTAAAGAAAGTCATCTACAAAGTACTTAACAGAAGATCAGGACCATGATACCTATTTCATGGTTTTGTCTACCTTCATTTTTTCAGAACATCTTTTAGCTATTGTAGAATAGGAAGACACTATCTCCCCTCTTCACAGTCTATGCAGCCTCATTATCTTTAGCAGAAACTTGGCTTTTAGGTATTTAATTTTTTTCCCCCTTTTCTTTAATATTTTGCATGTTGTGTTTATCTAGATCTAAATTTACTTTATCCTACAAAGATAGTTAAAAGCTCGAGGAGTTCCTGAAATGAAACTGAAGGGTTTTGCTCTGTTGTAAAGATCACCGTTTACAGTTACTGTTATGCAGAAACATGTACTGATATTCAGTTCCTTTCTTATCATTCCTAAGAGCTTTTCACACTTCAGTTTCCACAAATGCAATTGTTTTGGTGCAATAAGGTTTAGAAAACCACCGTTGCATAGTGATATTCTTCTGCTCTGGACAAGACAATACCTATTTTTTAAAAACATGCTGGATTACAAAAAACCTGTCACAAATAAGGGGAAATGTTATATTTTGGATTTTTTAAGCCAATATTTAAAAGTTTCAGGGATTCCTAAATTTAGCACAAATGCTCAGCATCTGTTTTAGTGTTTATTAAGTTATATATTTCAAACGTAGTCGTGATTTAGGCTGTAGCCCTGTAACGAGATTTAATCCATCTGAATTATAAACTTGGAGAGTACCAACTGTCTTAGAAACCTACATGTACACTATAAATTTACAACAGTAGAGCATACAATTCTGCACACCAACAACACAAATAACAAAAATTTTATTCTTAATTTAATTGATAGATGAAATCTAAATATCACTGAATAGTTTCAGGAGAATAAAAACTTTGTCATCCAGCTTAGATTAATTTTAAAGGTTTTATAAGTAGAAAGTGAAATATGTGCAGAAAAATTGAAATTTAAAATTAGTGCCCATTCAATAAGGATATTTTAGTGCACAACTTGTAATTGCTTGCTATTTGCAATTAAAGAAAAAAGAAAAGATTGAGTCAAAGTCAAATTTAACATGTAAGTGTATTTTCTCTCATCTTAAATGTAAGCTTGAATGTACTGTTATTTGATCTATAACATAACCCTTGGAATGTACAGCATTAGTATATCTGTTCACAGAAAATCTGTAGGCTAACCCATATCTGCTTACTGTTCCTTAACAACTGAAATTTAATAAGCCACATCTGTACTGAATGATAGAAAATTGGTTTTATCCTGAACTGATGAATGGTGGTGTGGTTTTGACATTCTGGACACTTTAAATCCAGTTAATGTTCTTTATATAATTTGTTTTCTATGTTTTATTTTTATATTTTTTATGTTCTTTATATAGTACTCCTGAAAACAGCTACATTTGCCACTTGAGCACAGCAATTAACTTCCCTTAGTGATTTAATCACATATGTGTTTAGTATCAGACCACTTGGTCTGAAAATTTTAATATATTTAAAATCCATAAATAATTTAATCATGCAACAGATGTTATCATTTGTATATCCATAAAATCTGTGTGTATATAGGGAGTGGACTTTCCAGGACAATTAGACTCCAGAACTTTCTACCTACATGAGATGTATGATCCCAGAAAGCTCCTTAGTTTTAACGCTGAAAAACATTTAATGCTAATCTTTTAAAGCTACAATACTGTGATTTTTTTCTCATTCTGACTGCCAGAGTATATTTTCATTTCCTGTATTCTGACCTGTTTTCTCTGTCCTAATGTAGGACTGCTTAAAGCTGTTGCAAAATAGCAAATGATAATTGCTTTCATCAGCACAGCCATTCCCAAATGAAAAAAAAAATATTATCCAATAAAAAAATACTACTATTTTTTGCCTGTTGAACTCAATACATTAAAATTCTAGTGGGAAGACAAGTAAAGGACTTGGAAGCTTCTTTGGTTTATTTTGAATGTATTTAAAAGGGATATTTCAAATTTCCATATAATGATGTGAGATAGAAAGTGGTAACTTACTCCTTTGATGTAAGTACAGATAATTGCAACTATCTATTGTAGCATTCTTCTGTAATTATTCTTACTCTCAATTGGTTTTGTGCCCACAAATCTCTTGCAGATCGTCTAACCAGATTGGTGATCAAATTTGTAAGACCAGTACAATGTGTGTGTGGAGTGATGAGATTTTTTGTTAACATCAGTGGTAGTGCCACTACTATGCTACCTTTATTCTTGATCAGTGATATAAAAATAATAACTTGTTTTGAAAAAGATACTTCTGAAGTTTTATTGACCATAGAGTTTTCCATAATATTTTCTTTCATCTTGGCTTTGGACACTCAAGACTAAGATAGTGCTGTTTTCCATAACAGCAATGAAAACACCTGGCAGATTATTTGTAATTCTAATCAGTTTTTAAACTATTGGCCTTCATTACACAGCCCACAGAGTGCTTGTGGCCCACAACATGTATAATTGTAACCCACCATAAATTAGTAGCATGGCCTCTATAATTTAGTGTTGCAGAAGCTATTGTTTATCCAAACGAACATTGTTCTTGTGAAAAGATGAGTTACTTCTAATATGTATACTAATTACTGAAAATTATTGTATGACAATTGGATATCCTCAGCCAGACATAACAAAGAAATACTGTCAAGCTGTCAGCTCATAAACCTACTCCTTTGAGCTGAGGCACTGGCAATAAGTAAGCTTATGTTTTGAATAGATGTTGAGTTTCTCTAAAGCTGTATTTTACTTACCTGTTTCAGTTCCCTTTGCTGATCTAGTGCATTGTGTATGATAATGAGTATAGACAATAAGAACTTCTGCTAATTTTAAAATATTGGAGTAATTGTATTGAGTAAGTATTTGAAGATAACAATATAATTTGTTTCTCTTATAAGCACTATCAAGTAAGGACTGAAAAGATTGTCAGCTGTCCCTAATGGCAGATTTTCTTTAGTTTTCAGGATTTCTCAGGTTTCATGAATCTCCCTAGCAACAAAAGATATTTTCAGCTGCGGTGGGGGTAATTATTAAATACTTCTGCTTTACATATGTATGCATGACCACTCTGAGCTGTCATAGCTGTGACAAAGTACTTCAGAGTATAAATCTGATGTATTTTTTTGTGATTGATGTCAGTCAGGTAGGGCTTTCTGTACTGAATGTCTTACACATTTGCATATGCAATTAAGATAAAATATTAATTTTTAATTTGAAATGAAAGTAGTTCCAGTTTGCTGTACCAATTGGCTTTCAAGGTTTTGCTGCAGAATGTAGATTTGGTTTATGGGTAGGTGCAATAGACTGTTTTAAATGTTCTAACTGTTGAATAGAGAAAGGGATAGCAAAGCTGCTCTTTTGAGTTAAGCAAAATTTGTCCAGAAGGCTTAAGAGAGAATGAGAACTATCTGTTTAATTTTTGAAAGCCAATTTATAACTTCATTGCTCAATTTTGAATTGTGGCATCTATTATAGTAATGCAGGGGTGGACAACTTAAGAGAGGGAGTGAGTCAGTTTGTAGGGAAGGATACTGCATTCCCAGCCTGTTATGTGCATAAGTATATTCATTTGTGAATAAAATTCAGAATGCCTACTGTATCATTGCATGTTCACCAGCCATGTGATATGAGGTCTCTGACTTTTGACTATCATGAATGCATTTCTGGCGATGGGATAGGAGACCGACTGTGGGGCTACCGGGAAGTAAAGTAGCAGGGGGTAGGCTGTCAGATCACTTCATGTCACCTACATCCCCACAGTTAAGGAGCATATGAAGCAAGTGTTAGGAAGGTGCCATGTTGCCAGAGTGGTGCTAAAACATCTTTGCAGTCAAGGAGGAGGAAGTGACTCCCCAGGCTTAAAATCATAGACTAATTTAGGTTTGAAAAGACCTTGGGAGGTCTGTAGTCCAACCTCCTGCTCAAAACAGGTCAACACTGAATTAAAATCCAAATTGCTTCTCCCCGGACCTTGGTTTTTTCCACATCTTTATGAATGTCAATTTGTAACTCTTAATAAAAACAGCCTTCTGTTTTCCTATGCCACAGAGCAATGTGCGTTGGGTACAATTGAATATAAAACCCCAAGGATGTTAACTGGAACGGTTAATTTTTGTTACTTATGTTGTCATATAGCTGAATTGATCTGGAGGTGCTGAAAACTATATTTAATTTAGAGTAGAATAGATATTTCAAAGGCTGACTTGAGCATTATATAGGCAACTTGCATATTATGCTATGTATAACTCCAAATAAATAAAATTAAAATAATGGGTTCCTGATTTCTCTTTTTGTTATATTACTTGTTTATTTTTTTGTTATTGTTTGGCGAAGTTAAAGAATATTACTAGTATGAGACAGCACATGTTTTCACAGTTTAATATTTTTTTTCCAGACTTTTAATAAATACTGATGTTAACTTCCTCAGGTTTTGTTTATATTGTCCAGTATTTAAAATAATCAGTATTTTGCATTAACTTTATAGAGACAGATACGTAAAGTAAGACAAACTTGGGAAAGCAAAATAAAATCACAAATTACATTTAGTGGGAAAACCATGAAAGGGAATTGTCTTTAATTAGTTCACAGTTGGAGATTTGTTCATACTGCTTATTTTAGTTAAGTCTTTCATTGGGGAGGAAAGAACTATCTAACTTGCAGGATCCTTGGAGGGGAGAGGGCCTTGAAACACTTACCTTATATATCTCTCAGACATGCCTTCCAAAATACTCTTTCATTTTTTTCTGTAGCCACACTATACTACCTATAATTACATAAGTTGTTATTTTTAATCTCTAGTTACCCTTTGTGTTGAAATTCATTTGGATTATTCTCAAAATAGTGCTACAGGAGAGAACTTCAATGTCCATATCTCCCTGCTGTTACACTTTGCTGAGAAGCGAAGATTTTATAGCATTGGAAACTGTACTCTTGTCTTAGTGGTGGTTGGGAGTGTTTGCTTCTAGCTCAGCAGATTCTAAGATATCCATCCTTAAAATTAGCTGTTAATGTGGCCTTTCATGTCTAATAAATAAAATACCTCTGTATCTAAACAGGCAAAGATACTTTGCTCCAAAACAGGGAGATTCTACTCTGTCTTGTATGAGATCAAGCCCAAAACCTCATCCAAAATGCCAGACACTCATTTCCTGGGAGCTCTCTTGCCACATCCATATGTTCAATAGTGAGAAACTCAGAAGCCACAACCACCAGTTCTTTCTTTGCATAGGCAGAAAAGGAGTTCTCATTGCTTTGTTTTCAATCTACTCTTCAATTTACATCAATGTTATTTTTATCATAAATTTTTCTTTTGCTCTGGTAGTAAACTTCTGAGGATGCGGTAGGGCAGAATTAACTGAAAGCTGGTTTACATGAGTTGAAGTTCTGCAGAATAACAGAATTTGAAAAATAGCACATTATTAGTAAGCTTGCTTAGTCAATTAGGAACCGGTAAGTGTGGTATGTGCTGTTGGGATAAATATTTATATGCCATAGTATCCAAGAGCTAGTTACTCACAGCAGTAAGTCTCCAGTTGTTTAGTTGTTTTTAAATATTTCCATTAGATTGCTGTTATGAAGTTGAAAAACTTGTTCCATTTTCCCACTCCTTTTTGCTAAATTAAACCCTGACCACATTTTAGAATAGACCATAATTGCACCTGCAAATAATTATTTTTTTCTCTGCTGAGAATAGAAAAGTTGTTTTGCTCAGTTTGCCTTCCCTGAAACTATACAAGATGAAAACAGGTTACCAAGATAGAAATTATTCTAATTCTCCTTCACTGACAGATGTCCCTCAGTAATGACTAGTATATTGAAAATCTGGAAATACTGATTTTTAATCCTGACATGATACTTAATGGCATGGATTTTAAAGTCACTTAAACTTTTTATCTTACTATCTTATCTGATCCTTCCTCTCTTAATTTTTTTTGAGATTTATTATTCTTCTGAAAACATAAAGAAATTTAAAAATTGTTCATTCAGAGAAGACCATCATGGATCATTTTCAGGTTTTCAGTGATGATCTTATGGATCCCACAGGAGTAAGAAATATTTGAGGTAAAGTTAAACATTTATCTTGTACCTACAGTTCTAGATATGAAGCTCAAACTGTCTTAACAAGAATTTTATTGGTCTTTAGATTTTCCTTTGTTGTAATCAATTTTGATACTAGTGTTGATACAAATGAATGTGGAACACAGTATACATATGAAGGCATGGTTTAATACTAATATTCTATCTTGACAGCAGCGATAAAAACGGGGAGGCTATGCCTCATTGTTTAGTGACAAAATTAATGACTATTATTATCCATCTTTCTCTTCACCTTTCTTTGCATCTACATCTTGAGTACTGTGAACTGAAAATTAAACTTAAAAATTAGACATTACACAGAGGCATAAAAAATACTTTCTAACAAGTTCTGAATTGTAATTTTAACATATTAAACATATAGTTTGAATTATTTTTTAAAATATCAAAAGGATACTTGAGTGGGGGGAGAAAAACAGCATCTACAGCTCTCATGATAGATGAGATTTCAACAATCTAAATTATTGATAGTTTTGCAGATAACCAGAAGTCCATAGTGTCAACATCCATAGGTATTAACCAGGGATGATAAATGGACTTGAAAAAACTTGTATTGTTTTTTCTAATCTGTACACTGCTATAGAATAGGTCCATTCAAGAATCACACTTTCAGCTTTGAATGGCTAGCTGAAGATGGCTACAGGTTTTGGTACCACTTCAGTTAAGAAAAATTCATGTTTAGTTAAGGGTCGTTTTGATTATTTGATGTGTAAGGAGTTGTGTTACTTTTGTTCTTAAGAATGCTATCATGTCTTCTAACTTATACTAAATCCATTTAAATATTTGATGTCAGTTAACCTATGATGAACTTGAGCTTTGATATAATTTTTGCTAGAAATGTCTTGTCACATCTTACACCATCCTTTCACTGATTTGGCTTTGTCTTCCTTTTTTTTACTTATTAAAGGTAAGAATTGGAGGCTTTGTGTTAAAATGATAAAGGTAGTGACAGCTGAAGAAGAACACTGTTGTAAAAAATACCAAAAATTTGAGAAAATATATGTCATTTTATGTTCCTATAATTAGATTGCAGTTATTTGATGGGCTAGCACAGAGGGTAGAAGGTACCTTGTTTACAAATGCTGAGCAATAGGACATGTACCCAAAATTAGGTGGGGGCTGGGCATGTGAGGGGATATTTTCAGTCCCTAGCATGGGACAGAGAGGGTTAGTCCATCACTTTTTATCAAGAGTCTCAAGAGTGTTTCCAAGCAAATAATTATACTGCTGTTCTTAGCTGTCTTTTGAAGGAGTCTATTCTTTTCATGGATTATGGAAACATTTCAAAGAGACTGAAGTTCTGTGTTATAAAGTTAACCATTATCAATATTCTCACAAATGCTAAGTGCTCTTTTGACCACTCTTTAAAAAGTCAATAAATCATAGCTATGCCCACATGTAGGAAATTCCTAGAGAATCCCAAAACACAAGGTAGCCTTTTATGGTGGCTACTTGAATGAGTAGGACGAACAGATACTGCTTGTTCAAGTGCTTCAATTAGTATCCATATCTGTACAGTTGTGCAGTCCACAGCCACTATCTCAACCTACCAGGAGCGCTCTCCCCAATTTTTCTCTTCATTTTCTCAGAATAGGTATGATCCTCCTCTTCCAAAAGATTTAAGCAGCATAAAGAGGAGTATTTTGAATTAAAGCACAGAACCAAAAGTCAGGACAAATTTCTTCTTTCTCTGATACTGGTTTTCTTTGGCCTGTTGCAAGTAATTTGGGTGTACATATTTTTATTAAAATTACCAGCGTGTTAAGGAGGTACCATATAAATTGAGCACTTCCAATACCATACCCATTTTCTGTCATTTTAGGTATCCTGATAGAGTGTCGTGAACTACTGGGGACGGGAAAATTACTTTTGTGTTAATATGGTATTTTTATACTAGTTGTTTCTCAAGCTATATGATTTTTGAAGTCTTGTAATAAAGTAAAGGAAGTTTTGATTTACAAAGAATGGATTAGGAAACATAATGAATATTGAGTGTCTGTTGAAAGACCCTTTCCTTATGCACTTGTATTAGATACTAAATGTCAGTCAAAATTAGGCTGCCTAACTGAAAAAAAAAAAACCCCAAACCTTTAAAGATAATTTTGCGGTTTTACTAGTGCAAAAGAACTATCTGTACAGAAAAGAAGCAAGGGAAGGAAATAAAATGGAACACGTAAACAATACTCTCTCCAAATGTGCTAGAGGGGGGATGGAACATTGGGTACCCAATCTACCTTTTAGGGTTCATTTCTATTCACTGACTGCATAATCAAAAAGAGGTGTAAATAAAGAACCTTAATCAAACAAATAGGTTGATTTGCTAGAATCTTACTCTGACAGGACAAGTGCTTGTTTGAGCTTATCCACAAGCCTCAAAAACTAATTATATTCTGGTTGAATGTCCTGAAGTGGAAGTTAAGAACAGAGTGGAAGTTTCAGGTAGATACTGATAATGTACATTTGTTATTTTCCCTTTTTGTAGCTTTGTTTCCAATTCTGTTACCAATTACTCCACTCTGTGCTTTGTTGGGATAAGGTCATTTTATACTTTATTTTTGTCTAGTCATAATTGAGGTTATATAGTGGTCTAACAAACCCCAAATCAACAAATTAGATTTCTGCAAGAAACTTGAGCTATGTGCGGGATTGATTAATGTACTCTCATTGTCCTTACCATGCAACATGCATCACGGAATTCTTGCAGATAGGTTGCATGATTTTCAGGAGGAAAGCTGATTCCAGCATCAGCACAGGCAGTATTAGATGCTAAGATTGCCTAAAAGAGTCTTTGTTTGCAGATGAAAACAATGTTCCTTGGGCAAATAGCAGGCAGTGGAAACATGGCTTTTGTCCGTCTGAATAGGGCTATTAATAAATTTTAAACTGTGATAGACTAAGAAATAAGATTATAATGCACACGTCGGGGAATCTTAGCTAAAAAAGAGGATGAGAAAATTCTTCTGGTATATAACAGATACTTTCTAAATAATTGTGAGGCAGTGTTAGAAAAAGTGGTTTGGTTCTAAGGGTGGTCCTTATTGCATAACTTCTCTTGTATTTGCTTCATTTTTATTCACTTACTTTGTTTGACAATTCGAGGAAAACGTAAGTTGCTTAAGTGAACAGATCATAAAGGACATTTTTATTTGGATCTCTGAAAATAAGGAATACTTTTGATCTTGTCAGGCAAATTTCTTCTATTCCCTGCTAAGGATCTGGTTCCCAGGCAACTCACTGGTCTCTACTGAAGTAATGTGATTGTATGTATTTTTTTCTCACTATTACATCCTCTACAGAAGATCATCAAAACCTTTAGTTAATAGGACTCTTTGCTCTAAATTGGCTTAATGATTCTGAGATTTTATTCCTGTCACTTCTCCTACCAGCTGATCCAGAAGCTCCAGGTTAAAGGTTACCATCAAGCTCTCCATTCAAACCCCAAACCTTCAACTTTGACAGAGCTGATTTACTCTATGATGTGGTTTAGCTGCAAAACAGTGTTAGCAAGTCATTCAGTAATTGTTTCTGGTCAGTCGTAAGTCTTTCAAGAGGAAAACTTAGGCCCCGAAATGGAAGAAGTTTTTCTTATGGATGTTGACTAAAGCCTTGCTTCAGTGATCCTTTAATCTTTGACTGTTTGCTGTCACTTGAATTTCTGAACTCTGTTTTCTGAAAGTGCTGTAGGCAACAATACCTGCAGATGAATTGACACTATGAAGACTTTTAGTATTTCTGCATATGAATATAGAAGCTTTAAAATATGTTAGTGAGCTAATGCTGTGGGACTGTCACCTTTAACTTGAATTCAGTGCTTACAAAATCTGTGGATATCACTTTTTTGAGTCGTGAGGAAGTGTTTCTGCATTGTCTACTTAAGCATTTCCTTTTTTATATTTTCCTTTTTTCCTTTTTGGCAGCTATGACAACTGCAAAAATTATTATTAATATTATTAGTAAAAGCCTTTCAGAAAGGTTTCACATAATGATAGGTAGTTTTATTAAAATAGGTTCTTGTGATAGAATTCATATTCAATGAGCAACATTATCTACTAATCAATGAGGGGACCTATTAACAGGCTTGAAGAAGCTCTTAAAAATTTCTCAGTATATAAATACAGTAAGAACACATCAATTTTCAGTATTGTTGATTAAATTCACTATTTAGAATTCCACGAATATTCACTTAGTTACTTCTGTAAAGATTCTGTTCCAGTGTAAACCCCTGTATATGGCTAAATACATGTGTTTGTCATTAATTTCCATATTTTTTAAATGGCATGTTGAGATAACCTGTTAAGGGAAGTTAATAAAGTTGGGATATAAAGAAGGTTAAGTCCCCCTCCCTTTTCCATTTTCCCTTTTAAATAAGAAATTGGAATGCTTTAAGATTTGAATGAATTAAATTAGTAGCTACTTTTCAACAAAATATTCCTTCTTTATTATAGTCCAAAGTTCTTTATAAATTGTCCTGCTACCATAGCATTTCTTATTTCATCCCTCCAGAATTTCAAGAAGCTGATACACAGTTTGATGTGCAGTGATTATTCCCACATCCCAACTTACCTCTTGCAGGATTTGTCCATCCCCATGACAATTGGGACAAACTTCCATCTAGCCTAATTGACTTATTTTTTTGAAATATAAATACAAATACAAAGTCAGAACTGCTCCCTTTCAGTTTGACATCTGCATAAAATGCAATTGTTCCTTCTGCCCTGAAGTTCTGCTCACAAATAGTGGTTTTCATTACTGTAACAGGAGACTGAACTTGCCAGACCTTTGAGGTAGAACAGTCTACACCTTTTCCTTAAAGTGAGTAGACTGTCCAGAGTTTGAACTGTTGGGGTCCTGTCCTAGTGTAGGGTTGGATATCTGTCAGTAAACATTCATGCAGAAGTATCATACTCAGTATCACAGTCTTTTCCCAGGAATTCATTAAAGCAATGCTATGGGAAATGCATCTGAGAGAAAGACTACAATTTCCAATAGTTGGCACAGGCTTTGATACTACTATGTGACTTTTCATCCAACATATCAGAGGCTTATCTGGGGCTCCAAGATGATTCCACTACAGTTATTTCCAGACCTTCTGGAATCTCATCTGAAGGTCTTTCCTCAGTTCCTCTGAACTTCCTAGGATACATTGAACAGATTTCTGGGTCATAGTTTGACCTCAATGAAAGGGATTGTTGTTTTTTGGGGTGGCAATTGGAAATCACTGGTGATGTATGTATCCAGCACCTATTTCACCTCTTTAATTTAACAAAGGCCAAGATCCACTGAAATTTCCGTAACTTCCGAAGTCTTCATCCAAGTTGCCCTCAACTCCATTGGGCAATCTTTATTTACCTTTTTTCTCTTAATGCAAGAATGAGATCATTCCTTTGATGGAAAGTTTTGTCCTGCATGTTGTAAACCCACCAGGACTGGTCCGGTTAGATAATGTGTAACATATAATTTGCTATACTACTCCATATATAGACGCCTGGGCCAGCTGTAGTTGTTCTAACAAGCATCAGCTTTACCACTTAATTGCCATAGCATAAATGTGAGTTCTAAATCTGTATCTATATGATACTTTTTGGTTTGTGTATTTTTCTTTGCTAGCTGCATTAATTCCACTGAATTCTCTTACAAGTTGAGTATGGCAGTGGTTGTCTTCAGGAGTCTCTTTCTTGTCCAGTCATTCCTTATCAGGTTAAGTGGTTTTCAGTCTCTCATGTTAAGTTTGAATGAAGAAAAAATAGCCAGAAAGACCTTTTCTTTTTCTACTTATGCCATTTCAAATGGACTACAGACTTGGATACTGTGAGTCCTATGTGGAATGAAATAGTTTGGTCTAGTAATCCAGGACATACAGGCTTCAGTTCTGGGTTACTTTTTAATGTACTGATTCCTTCTCTGAATTTTTAAGAATGATTTGTCTTTCTTTGAGTCTGGTCTGTGTCTTTCCCTTCCTAAGGGTTCTTTCTCATGAGGATGGTTTGTTAAATTCATGCCTACAAAATAGACTTAAGTTTTTCCCTCCATACTTCTTCTCTGAATTTTAATATGGCTATTTACTGTGTCTTACTGTTTCCATTAGTTTTTTTCATCAGATAGCTTCTACATATTCCTGGCAGAGACAAAGTCTCCTGAATTTTAGGCTGAATCTTTTTTCCTGTTAGAACAAATTTACATAGAGGAAAAGAACTTTCCTCCTTTTCTTTCCCACACTTCCCTGTATCTCAGCTTTCATCTTCTTTGAAATAACCTCACAACTATGGCTTACTTAAAACTTAGCAGTCTTAACTATTTATCTACTGCTTCCCACCTATGATAGGCCATTTATCCTTTCTGCTAAGCTTTTAACTTTCAGGGACAGTTAAAACACAACTGTTCAAGTCCCAAGAGATGCAAAACAAATTCCACAGTTTAAACTCTTTCTCCAGGATGGCATTTTCCCTATATTCCCAAATCCCTCAGATGTCCAGGTAGCTGGTTCTCAAAAGACCACCTTTCATTGTCATATTTCTAATCCCTAGAAAATTGCAATGTGGGAGCATCCTGGCCTGTATCAGAAACAGTGTGGCCAGCAGGAGTAGGGAGGTGATCATGCCCCTGCACTTGGCACTGGTGAGGCTGCACCTCGAATACTGTGTTCAGTTTTGGGCCCCTCACTACAAGAAGGACATTGAGTTGCTGGAGCATGTCCAGAGAAGGGCAACGAAGCTGGTGAGAGGTCTGGAGAACAAGTCTTATGAGGAGTGGCTGAGGGAACTGGGGTTGTTCAGTCTGGAGGAGGCTGAGGAGAAACCTTATTGCTCTCTACAGTTACCTGAAAGGGGGTTGCAGAGAGGTGGGTGTTGGTCTCTTCTCCCATGTGGAATGGAACAAGATAAAATGGCCTCAAGTTGCGCCAGGGGAGGTTTAGACTGGATATTAGGAAAAATTTCTTTACTGAGAGAGTGGTCAAACATTGGAACAGGCTGCCCAGGGAGGTGGTGGAGTCACCACCCCGGAGGCATTCAAAAATCGTGTAGACATGGCACTGCGGGGCATTGTTTAGTTGGCATGGTGGTGTTGGGTTGATGGTTAGACTTGATGATTTTAAAGGTCTTTTCCAACCTTAATGATTCAGTGATTCTGTGATCTCAAGTTTCTGCAGCAGGGCTTCTTTCAGAGTGATGCAAATTTCACTGTCTTCTAAACTCACATTTGAACAAGCCTCTAGAACCCTTTTTGAAAATAGCTGTTGTAGATGCCTCATTAACAAAGCTATAAAGGCATTGAATAAAGTGAACATAGAACTATTATTCACAAATCTTGCAACACTAGAGCCAGGTACCAGTTACCAAACTAGTAGGAGACAGGTTTAAAATTAAGATTTTAAAAAGCACTTTTTTTTTTACACAGTCAGTAATACATTTCTCCATAAACACGAGTCTGCGGAAATAGAATATTAGTGGTTCCAGAAGGGATTAAACAAGTTTGTGGACAGAAGTTCCATAAACTAATGCTAAAGGGAATAGCAATGATGTACCATACATCCCTAATCCAGTGATTGTGGATGCTGTGGCAGCGGGGGAATACTTCATGTATAGTGGTAAAGCCCATGTGCTCTCCCTAAATAATATCTCTTGCTGCCAAGAATACTAGGCTAGATGAAAATCGTAGTATAACCCAGTAAGACATTTCTTTTCTTGTCCTCTCTTCTGAGCAGTGAGCACTGTGAAGACAGTTGTGTAAGTTGGTCTCCATAGTAGCAGAACTTTCTCAACAGAGAATCTGCAAAATCTTCCTGACGTAGTGCCTTACTTCTGTGCTGTTGCAGCAACTTCTCCCTCCTTCCATCAACATAATGTAAACAAAACAATAAACCTTCAATTTTACTGAGGTTTCAGAGAACCTGAAACTGTTTTCCAGCACCCTTGAGATCTGTCTGTCAGCTCCCTGCCCTTCTCAGGAGTTTCCCAGTCTTTGCTCATTCTGCAGGCTTACTACTGCTGTGTGATTTTCAGCCTGCTCTAGCCTGTACTCTAGAAGTTTATTCCAGCTGAACATGTTCAGTGGCTTTCAGGAAAATATCCCCCATTCTCTCCTCAGTAGGCGCCATCTGACCATGGAGCAGCAGCCAGGACCAAGGAAAGAGGCAGATTTTCTTTCTGCTTTCAGTCAGTTAGGAAGCACAGAACACAAAATTCACAGTAAACTGTCAACAAACAAAATTAATACTGCTTTTTGTCAAAAATGTTCTTTTGATTTCAATAGAAAACAGACAGCCTGTTTTTTAATTTAACCTGGATCGTGGTGTTTACTATGCACTGCAAGATTTTAAAAATTACCATTATTGGGCACATTATGTTTAGAGCCACTAAACTATAGTTAAAGAAGAGCATCAGTCTTGACCTTGGAATTTCCTTTTTGCAAGTTTAATTTAAGAATGAGAACAGTGATGAAGTACTTTGGAACTTACATAAGAAACTTACAACAAAAAAATTATCATAGATATCACCTTCATGCTATCAGAATCGAGTCATAGTAAGAAAAAATTGTTTGACTTCCTTTTAGGGGTGCTTGAATCTATCTGATTTTGAACTACTAGGTAATTTTCTATCAGTCAGCTAACTTTTTGTGGTAGGCTCACCCTTGATGGTGGCTAAGTCCACACAGGCACTCACTCAATTCCTGCATCCCAACCCCAGCAGGATGGGGAAATAGAAAAGGAAGAGGAAAAGCAAGAAAATTTATTAATCAAGATAAAAATGGTTTTATGAACAAAGGAAAAGTAGAAGGGGAAAGAAAGAAAAGAAAGAAAGGAAAGAACGAAAGAAAGAGAGAAAAGAAAAGATAAAACAAGTGATGCAGAGGCAATCACTCAACTCCTCCCATGGACAGGCCAATGACCAGCCAGTTCCCAAGCAAAAATTGGCTACCTCGTCTCCTCTCCTCTCCTCTCCTCTCCTCTCCTCTCCTCTCCTCTCCTCTCCTCTCCTCTCCTCTCCTCTCCTCTCCTCTCCTCTCCTCTCCTCTCCTCTCCTCTCCTCTCCTCTCCTCTCCTCTCCTCTCCTCTCCTCTCCTCTCCTCTCCTCTCCTCTCCTCTCCTCTCCTCTCCTCACGCCTCCCCTCGTCTGGCCTCACCTCGCCTTACCTCCCCTCCCCTCGCCTCTCATTTTGTTGCTGAGCATGACATTATAAGGCATGGAATATATCTTTGATTATTTCAGGTCATCTGCCTAGTTGTGTCCCCTCCCAACATCTTGCCCACCCCAAATCTATTCACTGGGGGAGCAGAGTGAGAAGGCTTTGACGCTGTGCAAGCACTGTTCAGCAATCACTAAAACATTAGTGTGTTATTAACACCGTTTTGGTCACAAATCTAAAACACAGCACTGTAGGAGCTGCTATGAAGAAACTTAACTCTGTCCCAGCCGACCCAGTACAAAGTTGCTACTCAGTAACAAGCACTGCTATAAATATGTATCATGAAAACAATATATTTGAAAGTTTTGTGATATGAAATATGTCTTATATTTAGATGAAAGAAATACTAAATCACCTTTTTATTAAGAAGTAGGAAGTGTTTGCGAACCTAGGTGTGGTAGAAAATCTTAAAGCAAGTGACACTGTAATAGAGTAGTCACCTTCAGTAGGAAGGATGCCCAGTGTTTTCTAGTGGGTTCTACACAGTTACTGTGCATTTAGCACAAGCCTCTGTGTCTGCACTACAAAACCTCAAAACGTGTAGTAATACTTGGCAAATATTACCATGTGGTAACACTTGGCAAATATTACCATGTGGTAACAGTTGGCAAATGATAACTTTTAAGTGATGACCACTGAATTGGAAGCAGCGGTATAAGGAGCAGATTCACAAAATGCAGCCACACAAGCTTTATAGGGAAGCAAATTCTAAGGACTCAGCACATGTAAGCAAGTTCAGATGGGAAAAAAATATTTTCATAGAGAAGCTGACTTGTTAATATGTTACACAATGAGAAAGGTGGAACAGAAGTCAGGAGGGATCTTTTGAATGTTGTATTTTAAATGGAAAAGAAGTCTATAGGGAAGAAGACACATGTGTCCAAGATAAAAAGTCAGGATGATTTTACCTGCCAGAAGAGGTCAGGGAAATAGGGCCTTTTATTGCAAATGGAATCTAGTATAAACATTCAGGAACATTCTTTTGCTTTATATGTTCACAGACTAAAACAAACTAACAAAAAAAACCCCAGCCGCCCATATCTGAAACTAAAATCTCTGCTGGGACAAACTGGATTTTTCAATATACTTTGACTAGCATTTCTAAATATTTAAAGTTTGTCTAAATGTGGAACACTGTATTTCTTAATTTGTTTCTTCATTCCTTCCCCCTCACTCTATAAATAGTTGCTATATTTTTATGGAAAAGACTGATATGTGAAAATCTAAACACAGTCTTTAGTTGAAGACCACTACTTTATAAGTAGATTGTTCTCATCCCCTGGATATGTGACTGGTTTTAAGCAATTGCCTTTTGAGGTACTACGCACTGAAAATGTGTATTCTTGATGAACTTAAGCAGAAATGATGAACAACCACAGCTTTCATTGCCTTTTTGGTGACTGTCAGCCCTCACTTTTATTAAAAATGAGGGCTCTATTCTCTCTGGTCCTGTGATCTTTTAAAAGTCATGATCTGAGATATCCAGGTGAAAATATGTATGCAAGTACAATTGCAAATTATTATTAATGTTTTAAAGAATCTTAAATACAGGAATTAACCAAAAAATTGTAATTCAATTCCTTAGAAGATATCACTAGTTTGTTTTTTTTTTTTTTATTTAAAAGGACAGAAGTACATACCATTTTATCTACTACCATATAAAGCAATCAATAATGTCTCGGAGGACAACAGGACCTGAAAGTGTAGTGTTTAACCTTGCTTCCTTCAATCTTTAGAAAAAAGACTAAATCCTTAATTCTATTTTTTCTGCAGTATGACTTTTTTATAAAAGGTTGTGCACTTGAAATATATTTTATTTATATGTCTGTATTAACTTTTTTTAAAATTCTCCTACTACTGACAATTTTCAAATATGGTATATCTATAAAGGTAAGTTCAGTCTACTTTCTGGTTTATTCCTAGAAGAATATTCTTTCAAAAGAAAACCGGAAAAACTCGTAGTCACCTTTGCAAATAATAAGCTTTTGTAATTTACACTTGAACTAAATATACTATCAAACCTGTCATTGCATTAGGAATGAAAAAAATATTGTAAAGATGTATTTGAAATAACTAGAATTAAGAACATATGACTGAGGTTATATACCTTAAACACTAAGACTAGTTTTTGATTGCTTTTTCAAATTGACAATCCAAATCCTAATACATTATTAATGTCCATCAAGTCAGTTAATTATGCTGTAGGATTTTTACAATATTGTGTATCCCTATGAAAGAATTGATGAAACTGAAGAAAATAAAAATTTTCATTATTTTGTAGTGAATATATTATTATATAGAAATTTTTGTAATGGGACCTTATCCAAATTGTAGTCTTAACAGATGGGATCTTGTTGGGGTTCCACATATATAGTTATTTAGGACTTTAGTAAACAGTGATTTTATCCAGTCTGTGATTGGAACAGATGTGATCTTATCAGGGTTCCACTTTTTTTCAGGAGCATAAAATTGCCATGATTTGCTGTACAGTGCTATAGTTTACTTTTTGTGCTTTTAGAACCAGAGTCCTTTTTAGCCAGAATTTGCCCTTGGGTCCTAAAAACATCATAATAGGGAGTTAATGTTTTATTCTCTATTAATCCCATTAAATCCTTTTAATATTAGAGCATGTGTTGCTTTATAGCATTAACTAGTGTCTTGCACTCAACAGTATTTTCACAGTTTATGACACTGCTTAGGGCATTAACAAACAGCTGTTTGAATTAAATGAGCAGTTAAGGACCCTGTTCATTAACTCAAAAGTTTCATGTATTTTTAATTCCTTAAATCTAATGGTATTATCACCCTCCAAGAAATCTATCTTTGATTATAATTTGCTGTGACCAGTATCAGTTTGGGTGAGATGAGAGAGATTATTTTTTGACTATAAACTCTATCAGTGGTGAACATCTCCAGTGAATCTGAACTGTCTTCTAACAGTTTTAATCTTTTGGGATATAAAACTTTTAAAGTTGTTTACAGCAGTTGTGTTAAGATTTCTTCCAATTTTGTTTACTGATGACTTCATTTAGCTAATGTAAAGAGGCAGTTGGAACAGAATTATTTGCATTTGAAATGGTGCTATCAGAGGTTTCTGACTGACTCATTTAAAAACAAAAAAGGAAAAGAAAATTGTATTTGGACAGTGACAGAGTATCTAATGGAGTCCTATGTATCAAGTGTACATAGGCATTTCATATGTTATACAAGATTTAGGTCTGTATGTCTTCATTCTACTTAGAGTATAAATGGTTTAACTTTTTCATTTTAACATGGATTCCATGTGGTCTTTATTATGAGACAACAAAGATATGTTTTGAACTGAGGCAAATTTGTCATTGTATAGATTCAATCTGGAAAAAAATCCCTTTTATTATGAATGTCTGTGTGTGTGTGTGCATGTGCACATACATATTCAAGATTAATATTGCTTTAGTACATGTTTGTAGTGTATTTTACAATTACACACTTAAGCTCAAGTTCTGCACATTCAATAGGATTACTCATACCCACTAATTTAACCATGTGCCTAGATGTCTGTGGGAGTTGATGCAGTTTTGTCAACCTTTTTATACTCTTTTAATTCTTTAAAATATTCCTGATTTGTTTAGCTTCACAAAACCAGAAATTCTTAATCAAGCCTTCACTGAAAAGAAAGTAATTCAAGCATACAACACTTCACAATAGGTTTTAATATTATTTTATTGTTTTTATAGCCCTTAGCTCAGAGAGTGCCTTTAATACATGCTCAGTTTTAAGCATAATAAGGCTTTCTAATGGAGAATCATAGTATTGGTTAGTTTAGTATTTATTTAGCTCCAAGGATATTTTAAATGCTTTCTTTCACACTGGGGCGAAAGATTGAGACACTAGTGAGACACTGGAACAGGTTGCCCTGAGAACTTGTGGATGCCCCATCCCTGGGTGTTTTCAGGGCTTTGAGCAACCTGGTCCCATGGAAGATGTCCCTGCCCATAGCAGGGGGTTGGAAGTAGATGATCTTCAAAGGTCCCTTCCAACCCAAACCATTCTGTGATTATATGATGGGCAATAGCTGAACCATGCTGCTTTTTGAAAATACCGAAATGACCAGGAATGTGTACCACTCAGTTATGAATCTTTTCCTCTCACCAACTCCTCCAATTCCAGTATTTCAGTTTACTGCTTTCAATCTGGCAATTCATGTGAAGCTCTAAAAAAATCCTTTTCTTAGGGTAATGTTTCTATAAGTATCCTTAGGGTAACTATCCTTAATAATAAGTATCCTTAGGATACACATACCTTAAACTCTACAAGGATTATACTATCCTTACCATTATCCTTTCTGTGGCAAGTTCTTGTTCAATCCGTGGTAAGCGTACCTTTCCTCAGGAGAATTCTCAGGGCATTTGGATGCAGATTCAAGGTGCTCTTTGTAATAGCTAAATCATTCAATGCAGTTATCATTGCAGGTTTCAGCGAGGAAGGCCAGGATATTAAGAGAAAGTGAAGAACTCTCCAAGGATCTTGTCATAACAAGAGGATAAACATGGAATAAACTGGCTATAACACAAAGCAGTCCCATCCATCTTAACCCTTGAATATTGTTTTTAGATTATTCTTACTGTTTAAATCATAGCAGACCACATCATACAATAAAAGTAAGACTTGAAGTTCTTAAAGGAGTTCATATCCTGGTGACTTTGGAATATGAAAATTTGCAGGCAATCTTTATATACATGTAGAAGAGCAGTGAGGGTATCTAGATTTGCTCCACCTTCAGACAATTGGCCTCAAACAATAGATCTCTTCTCTGCCCACATGAGCGAGAAGGTTCCAGTATTGTTTTCTTTCAAAGCCAATTTAATGGATGCCGTGCTCCCAGACAGACCTCTGTACCCTTTTTCTCCATTTCCTTTTCTCATTAGAATGGAAAAGCACTGGTAATTCTAGTTACCCATTCCTGTGAAGACTGCCATGTCCTCAGTTCAAATTAGAGTTGTTGGAAAGGCGAGCCATGAATTACAGATAGTTTCAGCTTGTCTAGCTCTTTAAAAAGTTTCAAGTTTCAAAAAGTTTCAAGAAGTCAAACAAATTATTTACAATAAAAATTTCAACATGTTGTACTTCCAAAAAGAAATCTGCTGACCCAGTACATTAAAAGGCTTGATTGAGATTTACACATAAATTGTACAGTTTCATCCTTTCATTCACATCAATATGATGGACTCTTCAAATTCAAAAATGCTGAGTATTGACTGTTGACTATCTAAAAGCTGTTTAAATTTTGAAGAGTGTACGCAAAGGAGGTGGGGTTGAATCCTTCACTCAGTATCACAATTATTGTGTTATGTTTGAACTTTATGAGAAGCTGAGGTGAACATTATAGATTGAATTTATTTATGATAAAATGAATGTTTCTTAGAACTACAGTTTATTGAGTTTCACCATTTTCTCTTTAGATAGAATAAGGAAAAGTCATGTAATCAAAATAAAAAAAAATGTGCTGAGACCTACTAGACATATTCACTAAGAAACTTGAAGGAAGAGAGAAAAAAATTATCTCATCACGGGCATCACGGATATACTAGATCCAGTCACCATGAATAGAATGAGTGCTATAGACTGGAAATAGGAAATTCACACTGAGGAAATGATAAATCTTCCATGGAGTCCAGAACGTTGATCATCCTAATCAGTAGAATTGAGACAAGTGCAGTTTTAAAAGTACATTGGTCATGGGAGAAGATGGAGAGACTAAATTGCTAGCCTTCTAAAGTAGCTGAGATATCCACAATCTTGACTGATATGTGTAATCTAGAATTGCTGGCAAGAAATAAGTTTCATCTTTTTTTTTTCCTTAAAAGCAGCACTTTTCTCTACATCTAGAATTTTTCTGTAGAATTTTAACTTTCTAGTCAGTATCACTATCGATCCTTCTTTAGACCCACCCATGAGTAGATCTCCATTTTTTCTATGATGTACTGTAATGGCTTTTGAGATATTCATCACTTTTAGCTATAAGAATGATTGAATTGAAAATTATTTCCCTGATATATTGATAATGAATTTTCCTGAACATGAAATAAAGCTAAGAACTATATTTTTATACTGAAGATTAACTCCAGAAGCATAAAAAAAAAAATGTATAAAACCTGTTCTTCCGCCACTCTGATCAGGTTTGTTGCAATGCAAGGAGGAATTTTGGCAGATTTTGGACTTCTGCTGAGTTCTCACAGTCCAGAAGTAATTGATTCACACTTTACATCTAGTACTGAGGGAAACAAAGACTCCATGGTTTTGAAATTATGTAATAAAAGCCTTGTTCTTTCAAAATCATATAATCCATCATACCAAATCATAGAAGTATTGTATCTTTCATTTCAATGACTCAGTAAAATAATTATAGAGTCATCTATTCAACCATTTTCCAAATTCTGCAAGCTGGACACTCAAATGTTTCTGACATATAGATGTTTGGTTCTCTAGTATCCCAATGACTGTGATGGAAGATTTAACTACTAATAGCTATACATATCTTTATATGGATTTCTCCCTATCTGGATATTTTTATAAAGATCTGAGTATCAGGATTACCGAGAACAGAAGAAACTACCTGTGCTATCTCAAAAGATGTCCTTTCCTGGAATAGCAAGATCCTGGTTCAGTTGTTACTTGAGGAAAAAGATGAGATTACTAGGCGGTAGGCAGAGCTTGGTATCATAAAAACCTTTGCTCTGCATGGTGATTGTTAGTCTCAGTATTTAATTATCCTTTCCCATATAGATAAAAGACATGCTGGAAAAACACCAAATTTTTTTCAAAGGCAGGGTTAAAAGTATCCTGTCTTATTTGGTAAATTTGTTTGGTATACACCATAGACAAGGCACAGACCCATAGTCATGGATCTAAGGCTGTCAGTACTCTAAGAAAAGAAGTTTTCAGGTAGGGACCTTTTCAGGTCTTGGGATTCAGCCAGATTTCCATAATCTCCTCAGTCAAATTCACCCATAACAAGCTCAGTCTTTGAAGTTATTTATATTCACAAATTGTAAACACTTCAAGACAAGAATGCAGGTAAAAATAACATGAGCCAAACTGTTTTTTAAATTCCTTTAAATATTTCTTGAAGATATCTATTAATGTTTTTTCAACATTTTGTGTTGCCTTTACTGACAAAGTAAGGAGACTTGTTTGAGAAGCCCAACTGTTCAGGAAGACCTTGGAACTTAAGGGTTCTAAGATTGATGCAAAAGTTTATTCATAGCAAGCAAATTTTTGTAGGTGGATTCCTTAAAAAAGACCCTCCAAAAGAAAAGGTCAAAGTGGCTCTTATAAAAGACTGAAAAAACTATAAAAATCAACAGTATTCATGTCCCTATTTAATATTAATAAATTCTTGAACTCCAGAAGGAGAATAATTAAAGACAGTAAAAGAAAATATCCTCTGTGGCTAAGAGGATGTGCACTTAATGAGACTTGCATGCAGAGTATGCAAACAAAATCTGTACCAGGTGTCAATTCTGACTCAGATGTTGGGTTTCCAATCTGTTTCTGTCCCATATTTCTCATATAAAGCTACATTAGTTAGGAAAAAAGACGGTTCTAAATGCCCACTCCACCTTCCAACTGCATTGTAAGAAGAATTTCTATATTTCATGTGAAGACTAATTTTTTTGCCCTGTTGACTGCAAATAACCACAAGTTCAAGACTGGTTTTTTTCAGGTCAAACCTGGACCTGCAAACAGCCTGTTTTAGGAGCATATCTTAGCCCTTCCTACATGTCAGTATGACACAGATTCTTTGCAGTGACACAGCTCTCTAAACAAATACATAACTTTCCTGCCAATAATTTGCTTGTATTTTAGAAACTTACTCTTTCAAAATAAAAAAAACCTACATCACTGTCTTTCCTTTCCAAACAGACATATTTCCTGTTCTCAGTCATATCACTAAAAACTGTTTAAACTTTTTTTATTTCGACAATACAAGTCTTCCAGCATCAACCTTGAGGCCAGGGTAGTTCTTCATACTGCAAGAGTAGTTATAATCATGGCTCATGGGAAATCATTCTTTCTTCATCTTACCTGTGCACAGCACTAGTCTATTGATTTGGCATCTTGTGCTGATAAGCTTGTATCTTGGGACAGCAATTCTGCACTCATTGCTTACTTCACCAGATCCCCTGGGATTATACTGCATGCTATTCCCCTCCAAACGGGTGTGTGATGAGGTAAATAATGTCTGCTTACCAGTAATTATTAGAGTTGGCATATATTGGCTCTGCAGATCCGCACATCCCATCCTTTTTTCCATCTTTTAAGAGTCCTCTAGATTCTGCTGATTACTGGAAGGAAATAAGACTGTCCAGATTACTTGGCCCATTTGTGTCTATGTGCTGTGTTCACATAGTATCCCCAAACAATAAGGGGATACGTGTCTTAAGGTCATTCTTTGAGGAACAAGAGGCAAAACCTTAGAGCTGTGGGTCTGCAGAGGTATTGCTTTACCTAAATAGGCTAAATATCAAAAGACGTTTTTCCTGTCAGCGTTTGAGCAACTCAAACTGGCACCTAGGTCTTCTATTTCCTTAAGAGTTTATTCGTAACAAAGCCCCTTTGTATATAGCACACATTCAAAACAATGAAGATGTACACCACAATGCTGTTTATAGTTATGCTGACAGTAGAATCTTATCCCAGAAAGAGAAAATTTGCAGAAGATGAACAACAGCATTCATTTGTAAAGTAACAAACTCCGTCTCAATACGGTGGAAGCCGAGAGACTTGTATATGAACAAAAAAAAGGGTGGTTTTCTCAATAGGTTGGTGCAAAAGGTATTCACTTTTTAGACTTCGTACATTACATTTGTTGGTTGCTGGAATGTTAAATAAGCACAATGAAAAGACAAAAGGAAGAAGAGGAGAACAGAGGAAGAACTGAAAAGCTACAAGCATGAACAAGTAGGGCTGTACGTGTCTGAAAAAAAGGAAATTATTTCAGAGAACATTTTAAGTGGTAGCTATAGCATGCTAGATGTGGTCTGATTTTATTGTTCCGCTGTTATTAGTGAAAATAGAGGCTGCCTAGATAGCCTGGGCAGTATATTTTAACTAAAAGTTTTATCAGAATATTGAATAACCTGTCCTTTCCCCCAAAATAGGAGGAAATGCAAGAGAGTGTGTTTAAAAATTCTTCCTAGCCTGGTTAGAGGACATGCAGTGCTGGACAGTAAGGTTCAGCAGCTGCCATTGTGCTGTCATTAGCCAGACATTTGTTATCAATGAAATGCTGCAGAACTATTGTTCCAAGGCTGTTGCTGTAAAATCATAGTGCATTGTAGTTTGTTGGAGGTTAGTAGCACTTGTTAATTTGATCAAGGCTGAAGTTTACGGAGGATAAAGTAAACAATGCAAACTGCAGACACCATCAGTTTCCTATGGGCAGTGAAGTGTAGTTTGTTCCATTTACACTTCACAACAACATCTGATGGGCTTTGTCAGTACTGCACAGAGTAATTAAACCTGAAATCAATAGCAGGCATTTGTCATGTTTACAGCCGCTCTTTCTGCTGGGTTAAACTCATCAGTTTAGAGCTGTTCTGTTTTACTGCAGAGACACGCTCCATTATTTCTTCAGGTACAGTTGAGATATTCAGTTACATGCCCAATAGTTTGAATACGACAGTAAGATTAAAAGGGGGCAGGCAAATGGACAGTTTTTGTAATTTATTCACTGATTTCCTTAAACGGTGTTGGATTTCCATTTTCTTCCACCTGCCCTTTATGGAACCCTTTATGGTCTGGGATAATACATTCCCATTGTCCAACGGTGGCAATGAAGGCAGCACTAAAATTGCATGTAAGTTGACATAGAATATGACTTTACTTCAATCACAGGATACTGCACTGAACTAGTAATAATAAACTAGTGTACTAGTTTCATGAAAGCAGTTCCAAGCCTTGGTTTACATACTGGTCTTGTTTGTAGTTCCTTTGGAATAAAATGGACTTCATTGGTTTTGTTCAGTTTATTTCAGCTATTCTTACATATGCCCCTTCAGTTTTCTTGGATATTCTTTTTCTTTTTTTCCTCAGTTTTCTGAATTATGGGGTCAGATCATCCGGAATTTTATGGCAAGAGAGTTTTCAGTTCAGTGGTAATCTAGTCAGTCTTTGGACATGAAACTCAAGAGAGACTTTGAGGAAACTGAAAATTTACACATTTACTGTGTAGAGGTGTTACATGATTTTAATGTGAGTTCTAGTAGTCCATGTTAGAAACAGTCCCTGTCTGATGGTATCTGCTAACCTTCTTATTGTTGCTTTATAGACAGCTTTGACACAGTGGTGTATTTATGCATGTCTAAGGCCTTTGTTGGCATGTTAATAGTAAGAGTGAAGTTTGACAGATTGGATGTGCCATTAATCTTACACTGGAGCAGTGTTCCTATATTGCTGATGGCTCAAATGCTTGTAACTGCATTAAAGATTGCTAGAGGATTTTTTCTTAAATCTTGCTTTTGCATATATGCAGTTTAAAATTCTAATACTTACATTTGAGACTGATTAAATATTTACTAGCTGATTTGTCCAGAACACCAGGAAGGTTTCCTTCTAAATGTTTTTTACAAGCGATATTTAGATCAATGGCAGGCAATTATTTCAATTAGAATGATCTTAACTATATAGCACTTTCATCTCAAACGATTCCAAAATGCTTTACAAACTGTCACAATTTATACACAGCTTGC
Source organism: Gavia stellata (assembly GCF_030936135.1). Classification (NCBI taxonomy): domain Eukaryota; kingdom Metazoa; phylum Chordata; class Aves; order Gaviiformes; family Gaviidae; genus Gavia; species Gavia stellata. Next base: position 48,035,717 of record NC_082596.1, read on the forward strand.
TTTATCCGTTGCTGATGTGCAGCCACCCTGGGTGAAACATAGCAACTATTCAACACTGCACAGCGGCTTGGGACTGGAAATTAAGTATCTCCCTGTATTTGTAATTGCAGTGGGAAATTAGGTAGGCTGAATGTAATTACCTGAGCTGGAATTTGTCCAGGAGACTGAAGTTAACACACCTACTCTTATGAAGAGTTCCCTGGGATTGCTAATGACCAATTTGGATAGGACCTTCCATTTGTATCTCATCCAAAAGAAAACTCCTACAGGAATACAATGCTCCCAACACCTTTCTTGTGCATAATTATTGCACTGATATGAAGGAATGAACAGAGTTGGCATGTGATCATATGACAGTGTGACATGTGCTTGGGATTAGCAGTTACAAATCTCAGAAAAGATATTATTAACTTAGCATTTGTATTTTTATTTTTTTTAATTTGCTCGGTGAGTAGGGTTAGTAACGTACCATAAGCGAGGAGATGTATAATGCAAGAATGGTGGAACATTTGTATATCTATAAGGCCTTCTGTGAGAAAGGCATGGTATTTCTTACACTTTTGGCTGAGGGCTAGAAAAGATTAGGTTTACTTAATTGTCTTCATTGTATTTCTTTTTATTATCAGTCTAGAATGAGAAGCTTTATATTAAAGCTGTTTTGTATAGTGTGTTTCAATTTCTATAATAGGTACCTATAGAGGTTAACCAATCTAACTTGGTAACTGGCATAATTATATGTGGCCAATCGTGATGAGGTATGAACTAAAAAACATGAAAGACAATATTCTGCTTCTGTTGAATTAGCTATTTCAGTTATCTGTGCCATAAATATTTAGCTCGAAATCATGCAGAGCACAGATTCACAGGTCTCAGTTTACTAACACATGAGACTTCTCTTAAGAGGAAGAAATGATGCAATGCAAAATATGTCATATCAAATCTGCTCACAGATGAGAGGAAATACCACGTTTGCTTGTGTCTCCTCTAAAATTCAAAGTGGATTAAATGCTTAGATCTAGCTTCTTTGCTGTGATCCATGTCAATATGTACCCTCTATCAGTTTAGTTTTATGATTAATGCACTGGACAGGCACTTCAGATATGCAAGTTATGTTCTCAACTGTACATAATGTGTAAAAATTAATTGGATTGTGGTTTGATTCCTGTTTGAAAAATGGAATGGAAAAATAATACTTGTTGCAGAGAGAGGTCTTAACACCAAAACCTTCAGTTTATTGGTATTGCAGCAAAAGAGTTGTGGTAATAACTGGAAAAACATGTAAATAAATCCAGCTTTTCTCTTTCATTGCAGAGAAGTCCTCTGCCATTCTATTCCTTTACAGTCTTCCATAAAGGCAAGAAAGTCTTATGATCTCATGAAATATATGCTAAAATAAGAACTGAACTTCATCTTCACAGTTTTATTTTTCTTTGCATCTCATCACATACCAAGGGCAGTTGTAGGTTTTAAAAGGGTTCTGAAGTCATGCTGGAATTGATCAGAATTATTTACGTATCTCTTTGAATGATTTGTTGCTAATTGAGAGGACAGTTAGTTAAGCATTGTGCAAACAGATCAGGGACAGTGGTAGGTTTCCTAAAATCTTGCAGATAGGCTGGTATTAGAAAACTTCATTGCACCTTCTCTAAATTTAAAATACGCTGCATTCTTGGTACATTCTACACCTGACAGTAGAATTGTATGACTTATACAAAAACTGTGACATGTATGTACTGTTCAAGAAAGTGCTATGCTACTGTCTTGCAGAGGATTTTTGATACTAGTTGATCTTTCAAAAGCAGAAGGAGTTTTGGGAGGCAAGGATGTTATCTGCCTGTAGTAGTGTTTATGAGTACATGGCTTTTAGACTTTCTCACTCACTCCTACTCTCTTCCCTCAAAGGTAGCTGCTTTTGACAAGTGTTATTGGAAAAGAACTGGGGGCAAGAGGCATATGGGGATTTTTATGTGATACCTTGCTAAATAATGCTATGCATTAAGTGTTCCTTGTAAGTTCCAGACATGTAATGATCTCCCAAGTGTATAGATTTTCAAAGACAATATACTCTGTGAATTACAAATAATTGCTGTCCTTCCCCTGAAGTTCACATAAAATGAACTGAAATGATCCCACTGAATTGCAGAGCAAAACCAATGGGTGTATTTTCAATGGTTAAATTAAAATAAGGGATAACAGCAAGAAAGAGTTTGAAAATAGAAAAGCTGAGTTTATGATCTTCATTAGATAGTGTAGATAGCACTAGAATAAATTAGTGGACTTTGAATGGCATGTGAGGAAAAAGCCATCAGACAACTCCTTAGCTGTACTGAAAACAGTGAACAAATAGTTAGGTTATAATTTTGTTATTAAATTTTTGCCTTGCCATTGTTTTGATGTGATATGAATATAAAACATAACACATTTTTCTAATACATTTACACAGTAATAGCATAGAGTAGAAATTATGTTCTCTAAGATAAGCAGAGTAACCCATGTGTCTAAACGTGTTGTCTGCGGACAACAGTCATAAAAAATTTATCCTTTAGATGTTTTAGCACTTTTCTTTGGCTGTTTGTACAGTCTGTACTGTGTTATCCTGTAAAGTGTGTCACCAAATACATTGTATTTCGGGTATTAGTGTTCAAGTTTGTAACAGTTGTTCTGAATATGAAAAAATATAGTGATCTGTCATAACAGAAGGCAAAGTTTTAATTTCATGCCCAGGCATTCCTTTAATTTCATGCCCAAGGTTCCTTTTTTCTCACATTTTCTCTTGCCTCACCTGTCATGGGTACCAAATATTGACTCCTTAGCGGTACGTTATACAAAGTGTATCATATTCTGTTTCAAGTCTGGTAATGATTGTCATTCCATGAGCATCAGAGATGTTCAATGCCTGTGTCCTCTGGCATCAGTTGTTAGGTGGTCAAATATCAGAAATCTATTACCCTCCAGTTATGACAGATAATGTACTGTACCGAGACCTTCTCACTTACTTTTGGGAGGGTGGTGACATGAGATTTTTGACCATTCACCATTAAAAACAGACTTTGAAAGAACTGCACTGTAGTACTGAGCAATCTAATATTTTCATGATCAGCTTTTTTTCCAGAGAGAAGAAAAGGAGCACCTAGTGTCCAAGAGGAGCCACCAGATGGTCAGCATCTTGGTAAAGGTTATCGGGTTTGTAAAGAGGCCGAAGAAGCAGATCTTGCTCTGGTCCTGATCCACTGTGAAACAGAGATTGTTTCAGCTATCCCGATTGAGGGACAAAGGAAAAGCTTTCTGGTTTTATAGCTGGAGGAACTGAGACTAACATGTCTATCTTGACCTTGAACCCACAGGTGAAAGCATTCATACTTAGGTACAGTATGAATGGCTGTCCTCATTTTTATTTTAGTACTACAGAACATGGCAGTATAATTTTTTCCCCCTGGCATGTAGAACAAATAGTTCTTCCAAAGTCAGCAAAGTCTAGCTCCTGCTGAAGTAGAGTCATGTGTGGTGTGACAGTTCCCTGATAAGGAGTGAGGGGATAAAGGCCTCAGACCTTTATGACTCATCTACCACAGGTTATGTTCTTTCCAGATAGGAAGTAGCCATCCTACACTTTTTCTTGGTTCCTGACTTTCACTTTAGTCATAGAGTCAGTATTTCTATTTACTGTTCCATACATCATACCTGTAAACTGAGAGTGTTTTCCACTTTGACATCTAGGAATTCTTTGCTTTTCTAATAGGAAAACTAAATTCTTAAGATGGTGCGCAAAATGTTTCATATTAATTGCTGATGTGGACATGGCCTTCTTTGCATGAATACATAAACTGAATATGAAATACGTCAAGGTGTTTTGTGAAACCACCCTTTTGCTGTCACTCGAATGCATCCATCCGAGCTGAAGCTGTATCAGTGGTTTTGCTAAAAAATGCCTCCATTCTTAATGTCTCCTGAAGCTTTAGCTATATTCTTATCAACCACTGCAGTAATACTGACAAAGACTCAGAGCTAATGCAGCATGTGATAGAGTGATTCTATTTGCTTCAAGAACTCAGCAACTGCTCCTGTGATGATTGTGGATATGGGAACTTACTGCTTGGAGCATTCACATTACGAATACGTACATCACTCAAAGACAGAGTAAGGTACCACTTTCTGATCACTGAAGTTCTTCAGGTTTTGTAATCCACATATAAATTATTCTCATCCTTATATCCCTCCTTTCTTATCCTTGAACAATCTCCTTTTTTGCTGGGATTCTGTAGTAGAGGAGGAGAGGACATTGTGTGTAGCTCCCTTTGCTTTGCCTATTTATGTGCTGACCATGTTCTTGTGATATTGAGAGAGATACCTTCTTTAGTCATAAGTGACAGTGCATCCATACATAGAAGGGTAAAAGTACATTTAGAAGGTATTTCTCAAAAAGCTTTACTTGGTGATAATTGCCTTTTTTTATCCTGGTTTTGGCTCTGAGATTATTTGGAGAACATGCTGGTTTGTGCTTTTAGGTTGCGTGTGGATGTGGCATTGTGGGATGTAGCTTAATGGGCATGGAGCTGTGTGGTGTTGGGTGGGTTGGTTTTTGGTGTGTTGTGGTTTGTTGTTGTTGTGTGGTGTGGTTTGTTTGGGTTTTTTTGGTGGGGTTTTTTTGTTTTTGTTTTTGTTTTTTTTTTTGGTTGGACTTGATGATCTTGCAGGTCTTTTCCAACCTTAGTGATTCTGTGATTCTGTGATATTCATAAAACTCAATTTTGTCTTATCCAAAACAAGAGAATGTAGTTTCTTTCTCGGGGCCCTTGACAATGACTTCAGTTGTGTTAACTACATTTGAAACTACAAGAAGTAGCAAATTAGACTGGGTTACCATTTTTATGTAGAACAAGTACAATTACTGTAGCATTACTATAGAAAATGACAGTTCTGAAATGAATGAGCAGTGCTAAAAACCAAAACAATTGCAGAAAAGCAGGGACTTTGGTATCAGAAAAAACAGCTTCCTTTAGAATTACTATTATGTCATTATTACATCTAAATATATCCCAAAGTCTGATGACAATTAGTTTGAACAGGCTATTTATTATATGAATGCTTTCTATAATTTATTATAAATATAATTTATTTAAAACTATAATATACATTATCTATAGAAACAATAATAAAATATATCTCATTATTTAATACTTTCTGAACTGCTGTTTGGTGAAATAAGTATATGGATAAAAATGTAGAAAGACTGTGTGTCTGTATGCATGTTATAGTTACTTGCTTAGAAGTTATATTAAATACTCATGTTTCCTGTTTTATGCAGAAAATGTCAGATTTCACACATCTGTTGAGCTGGTAGGATTCTGTGAATTTCTAATGAGGAAAAATAGCTACACTCAGTTTAAAATATTTGCCATAGTTGTCCTTGTTTGTTTAGAAGAGTTACTGTAAAATGTTATTCTGATTTGAAAAGTTCCCGTGAATATACTTTTACCATTATGTGGGAAAGTATATTTCTTTTCTGAGCATTACCGTTTTTTTTAAAACGATTGTTTAATAAAGAAGCCTCACTATTAATTCTTTAACAATCCCATGTAAATAGTTTGCGTAAAATGTTGCAATTTACATAAACTATTATTATATTTTCATTTTACACAGTTACTGCACTAGATTTTACGAGACCATTTATGATTTGAAGTTTGGCTTCTCTGAGGCTTCATTTAAATGGTGACATGCTATACAGTGAACATCCAGCAGAAGTTGTTATAATCTTCTGCATCCTAGTGTTTGTTCCCTGATGTTGGTATTTCTTGGCTCTTTTTTCTCCAGTAAATGTGGTCTTTACATGCAGTGGCCAATGACAAAAGAGTTTTGGATGATTACTTCTCGTGAAGCTTGACCATGTTCTACCTTAGGTTTGATGTTCCCAAGTAGGGAAATCCTTGATATCTTTTGTTTAGCATGGCACAGCACTGTGGGCAATATGCATGTGCAGCTACTTTTAAGGACATTGGTGCCCCTTTTATATCTTTGGTTTGTTTCTAGAAGTTAACCCCTCCACAGTGGCCTCAGAATTCTTACACTGAAGGCAGGCAGAGTCTCCAGCATACAGCGGCTCAATTGAAAACATGTTGGATTCTTATTTTTTGGATTCCCAACCATCTCATGTCTTGTTTCTTGTCACTCTGCACATCTTGTTGTCTTTATGTGATTGATTTGATTTGTGTCTACTACATAATTTCTGCTGTTTGTATGTTGGGGCTATGATAACATTAATATTGTAGGTTTTAGACAGCGAAAGTTTGCATAAAAAGGCAGATCTTCGATTTCACCCTAAAGAGGACAACTGTCAGGGAAACTCCTAATCTCTCTGTTTCATAAACAAGGAATTGCTGCCAAGGGCTCTCTGTAGGATAGGGAAATGAGAATAAGGTAATCTCTCAGGTTTCCAATTAGCAAGATTTTAATATGGTAGAGAGAGCCTGAGGTGCAAACATAATTGTACAGACAACCACAATATTGCATTGACAGAGAGCTGAACTATGCTTTTATTGATCTGTTTTACCTAGAATATAGACCTGTTCTAACTGCATAACTGAAGTTCTAGTATTCTATTACATTATAGTCATAATATATTCTCTGTTTAAAATTTAATTTCCTTAATATTTAAGGGTACAGGATACTTCTGAGGTTTTTATTGAGAAAGGTGATAGAGTTGACACAAAAAGCAATTACTTTTAAAACTGCCCATTGAAAAAAAAAAATGTTTTCTTCAATTTTTCATTACATGTTTAGTTTTGTTGAGTGAAGGTTTTCTAAACTGCCTTTTTCAAAATTTTAAAACAGTTTATTCTAATTGGAGTAGAGAGGGGTGGAGATGCATTCTCTGTTATTTAAAAAATCTGGAAAAAATAAGGTAGGGAGAACAGATTTTTTCCTGTTCCCTCTTGAAATGAAAGTGAGGTTTTCTTTGTTGGAAAAGATTTTAAAAAATCTTTTAAGGATGTTTATTTATTATAAATATTTCAGTAAGTGCTTTAAAAGGCAAAATTCTGTCTAATCTTCTTCATTACCTCAATATTGCCTATAGAAATAATCAAAGTGAATACGTTAACAGTTCTCCAACATCAGTTACTGGATTTCAGAATTCCATGAGAAACAATGATTAGGATCAAACTATATACCTATACAGGAAGTCCTAGGGCAATTTCGTAAACAAAAATCTAGAAACTGAACTTTTACTACGGATGTTTGAATGGACATGACTACAAAAATTGCAGTGGTCAAAAAAAATTTCAGCCAAGAATACCACTGGGTGTCAGTTATATGCATTATCACTGGGTGTCAGTGATATGCATTATCACTATGGCAAAGTTCATGGAAGCCAAATGGCTTGTCAGTGGACCGAAGTACGTAACTGAGATTAGCCAAAACACATTTCTACAAAAATTCTTTTAGAACGTTACTTTAGAAAAAAATATCAATGTTGATTATCATCAAGGGATTAGTTAGTGGTATTAATTTTTCAAAGAATTATAAAAACTTCTGGATGCAAAGTCTGAAAGCTGATCTCTCTAACTGTGTGGAAATTAAAACGGATGAATTTGCAAAGTCAGAATTGAATGCTAATATTTTTATGGTTGGCTACAGTGTTTGCCAAAATAAAATATATTCTTCTGTAAAATCCAGTATATTTCTATTTTCCACATTTAATTTAATGAAGCAACAAAAGATTTTTATATTTCCAATGAATTTAATAAAAAATTGGCACATTTATCCTATGAATCTCTTTATTTGCACCTTTCTGTCACTTCAGAGGCACTGTAGTTGTATGGGAGGTATGTGTAGGTGATAGATATTCTGTTGAATATTACTGTTTACTTTTTTGATACCTTTCTCATTTTATTTTTTACAGCTGTACAATTGAAAGAACATTTGGTTTTGCATTAGTATCTGAATAAGGAGGTTTATTATTTATTTGCTTCATCTACTCTGCATAGTGCCATTAATGCAAAAATATTAGTCTTTGTAATGACGAAAAGAAAGTGTGTATCTAATGACCTTACTGTGAGTAATTAGCCTTTTCCCCTAGTGATGCAGAATTGTCCATCCCTAAATATATAAGAAAATAGAGAGCCTTTATAAATTTTTTAACTGGTCATAATGAAAAAAAGGGACATTCCCATGCAGTTTCATCTTTTCCAGAATAGCATTGCAAGTGAAGTTCTCTCTCATAATATGCCCTAAAACTATTGACAGGTATACAAAATCAAACTGTGATGACACAGAAGAAAGATTAATGATGCTATAATAGGCAAATAAGTTTGTGTTTAACAGTCTAAAACTATGTTATGCGGAAACCAATAATGAAATCATAAACTCTTTTTTTTTCTCTCTTCAGACAAAGCATATAAACTTAAGGTATGGAGGATGATGTAGGATTGGAGAAGTTCTAAATTCTATGTAATTTCAAAATATTTTTTATACTTCTATCAACTTTAACCTGTTTTGATACTGAATTGCATTCCATTACATTTATAGATTGACTTTATTCCAAACAAGTAGCTTTTACTTCTCCTGGAATATAAACTTTCTGTACAGAAAAGTCTGCAACAATGAACCTAAATTCAGTGTTAAAGTTTTAGAGTATATAACACACTTCAAAGGAACATTTTTGTTTTTCTTGTTTCCACAATACTGTCAATAAACACAAATGATGGTTTTAAAGCAAATGTATTTTTTTTAAAAAAAAGTAAGCATTTGTTGTGATATAGAGGCATTTTGCTACCAACCTCCTAGTTCTAAAGTATTTGCTTTTTATCTTTTTTGGTCTTTGAATGATTGATGTTTTCTTCCATTAGCATTCAGAACCAATGGTTCTGATTAATTCCTCTTCAATCAATCCCTGATTTACTGGCACTGTATAACATAACAATTATTTCCAATTAACTTGTAATAAAATCTCTTAAAGTTACACTTTTCCACAGTTAGCATCAAATCCAAAATGTGTTTGCTCTTCCTTTTCGTTTTATAGTCTGTTGTCATTCATGTTTTCTGCAATAGCAGTATTATTTATTCAATTTCTTTTTGTCTTTGAACTTTTACTTGTGTTCTGCTTGCTCTAATACTTTTTTTTTCACTTCTGTGGAGTCACTAATTTGCTTTTATGCCTTCTGAAGCTATATTCCTGACACCACTGGTGGAGTCAGTGACCCCTACTACCTGAAGGCGTCATGCTTGTACTTCCAGTTCAGTACTTCGGTACCAATCTGTTTCCATGATATCAAGAAAGAAAAGGACTGTGACTTACTTTAGTGACGTATTCAAGTTGCTGGCAGCAAATCAGTACTGAGCCCTAACACAATTGTGGCACCAGACGTCATGAAGATCTGTCTTCATCAGTTCGTTTTCTTTATCTTCTTACACGCTTCAGTGTGCTTCCCAACACAATTTTACATTTTTTTCAGGAGCTATTGAAGAGAGTTACCAAGACCTTGAGATTGATCTCCTATTGGTTCAAGATGTAGGAACTTTCCAGTTCTCTGCATGAATGCATAAGGTATACATGCTTAACATGTATACGCAGTGCCAAATTCTGGTTTTGCAACATGAAAACAGAAAATATCTGGTCGCTTTCTAAAGATCTTGAATACTGCTTTTCTCCTTCTGAACATTTGTGATCATGACTGAACACAAAATTGAAGTAGAGGCAAAATTTTAGCCCTAGACAAAGGTCTCCCGTCCTTGATTCTTTCAACAAGAAAAATGTATTTGGCTCTTACCCACAACAAAATTAGTTAATTGTCAAGCAGCACTATTAAGGTACATTTCTATTTAGCAGGGCAGGGACAAACATTTCAAACTTTTGATAGACATGAGAGAGATTCTTAAGTCTTTATGTTCTGAAAGACAATTGGTTCTTCTAGTTTAAACTTCTTTAAATGTAGCTATTGACAGACCTGATACTGGATGTCATGGTTTAAGCTCAGCTGGCAACTAAGCACCACACAGCCGCTCGCTCACTCCCCCCAGGTGGGGTGGGGGGGAGAATCAGAAGAGTAAAAGTGAGAAAACTCATGGGTTGAGATAAAGACAGTTTAATAGGTAAAGCAAAAGCCGTGCAGGCAAGCAAAGCAAAACAAGGAGTTCATTCACCACTTCCCGTCGGCGGGCAGGTGTTCAGCTATCTGCAGGAAAGCAGGGCTCCATCACACGTAACGTTTGCTCGGGAAGACAAACGCCATTACTCCGAATGTCCCCACCTTCCTTCTTCCTCCCCCAGCTTTATATACTGAGCATGATGTCATATGGTATGGAATATCCCTTTGGTCAGTTGGGGTCAGCTGTCCCGGCTGTGTCCCCTCCCAACTCCTTGTGCACCCCCAGCCCACTCACCGGTGGGGTGGTGTGAGGAGCATAAAAGGCCTTGGTGCTGTGTGAGCCCTGCTCAGCAGTAACTAAAACATCCCTGCTTTATCAAGGTTGTTTCTAGCCCAAACCCAAAACACAGCCCCATACTAGCTGCTATGAAGAAAGTTAACCCTATCCGAGCCAAAACCAGTACACTGGAGCATATGCAAAAATGCAGTTTCATTGAAACCATTAGAAGAATAATTCCAGAATAGCCACTTCATGACTTTCAAAGAGGTTGGACTCCACAAAGCAAATGTTTCCTCCCTGTAATCAGGTTTTCTTGACTAAAGGTGAAGATAGGACTAAAAATGCTTAATCAGTTGTGAGGTCTGTTCAAATCTTTCTTTAACAGTAATCAATTTAATACACTGCTATTTAGCCGAAGCCATTTAAGATTCTTTTATAGGTGTTTTGATCACAGGTTGAGTCCCCAGAATTGTCAGCAGTAACAGGTCATCATGAGGTCGACTGCACATGTGCTTCTGATTCCCTGCTTTACAATTTGGAGGTTGACACCTTCATGGGAAAGAGCCCAACTAGATACTTATTTTTTTCTTTCGTATCTGAAAAATCAGTGTCACTACATACCCTGTAGAATGGACTGTTTCCTGGCCTTGCAGCTGGTCTCTGTTTTACCAGTTCAGGCCTTTAGACTGGTAAATCCTTTGATTTCTCCAAGAATTATGCCTTTACTTCATTTCCAGGGCTCAAAGAAGGTTGAAGGGGGACAAACTTAAATATTTCGAGTACTTCAAATTTTTGCATCCTTTTATTTTTTCAGATCTTCTGCACCAATACAATAGTGGAAAAAGAATACATCAACATAAAATAATCTTAGAGCATTCAGATCTTATTCTACAACCATGGTCTCTTTTTAGTATCTACACAATTTAGTGCCTGTGCTTAAAATAAATTTGGGGAGGTCAAGAATGTTCCATAGATAGAAAAGACTGTATATGAAAAAACAAAAATATTTTTCAGCTTTGGCTGACTGTGACCCAAAAAGTATTGTATACTATTTATTTTTGAATACTTGTAATGTTAAAACAGACAGGTCTGTGCTTGTATTTGCTGATGTTATTTTAGTAGCTTCATTATTTTAGTAGCATTATTTCATTATTATTTTAGCAGCATTCATTATTTGTATAACTTGTCATCCACAGAAATTTTCTCCCAAATATTTAATGCACATCTAGTTTTATTCTCCATATTAATTCTCCACTTGAGTTCTTATAAGAATTAAACTTGTTTTTTTCAAAACTGTTGGAACTGCCATTTGGAGTGCTGTGTTATCAGTGAAAGGCTACTTGAAGTTATTGTTGCTTTAGTTTGCAGATAGGAAAAAAGCAATCTGTCAGGAAACATACCATATTCCTACTGAAAGAGTAATTAATTTGTTCCAAATGGTCTCTAGCAAATTATTCAAAAATATGATCTCTCACTTCCCTTTGTCAGTCTGCGTCTATACTTAAGCATGCATTTTCTAAAATTCCTCCCTAACGTAATAAAGCAAAAATTCATGCCACGGATGTAAAAAGATATTGTCTTTCAGATGAAGAATTAGTTTCAGTAACTCTGGGCTATGTGGTTTTTTCTCTTTGGCTGAGGATATAAGGGAAGACCCATTTCAGCTCAGAGTCCATCAAAATCTGTATTAGATCAGTATATAGTATCAACAACATAAATCCCCTGACTCATGTTAGAGCTTGTTCAAGCAGAGCTCAGCTGTTTCCACTGTGTACCTTAAAAGAGTTACAGTTCTAGAGATTTACCGAGTAGCTGCGTGATCCTTGGTGCATAAATTACCAACAATCAAACGCTGGTGGCAGCATCAACAGAAGGTCCCAAGTAAGGAGGGTGAATCAGTGATTGTATGAGCTCAAATTATGTTGTAGCTTCTGTGACTTGTAAGGCCCAAACTATTTGCTAATAAGCATTAGTTGCATCAATTGATCCTCAGACAGGGAAAAAAACCCAACACCTCATGCTTGCTTTACAGTAACTTTCTTTTCTGTAGCTGGGGGACTTGTCAACTGTATTACAACAACTTTGTGGCACTTGGTATCACCATGCTCTTTATACCCTGGGAAGGGATACATATGGTGTGTAACAGACACCACTGGAAAAACATTGCTAAACTCCTCTGGGGAAGCTCTATGGAGTGGGAGGGGCAGATGCACACAAACACCGTAATTTTAAGATAAGTTATTTCTTATTTTGCTGTTCATATTATGAACAGGATACTTTATACCTACAAAAGAAACAGTCATTCCTGCCCGGGGAAACCAACTTCGTTCCTCACAACATCAAGTTTAAGTAGTATAACCAAATACTATAGATCCTTTAATAATTAGTTTATTGTGCTGATGCACCTGATTGTCAAAATCAATTGTTCTTATCTTTTGAATAAAACACTGCTGTCAGGGTGACCATCCGAAATGATGACTGACCCTGTAAACCACAGGGATTTATATCATGTTTATACGTATATCATTATGTGGACAAAATCATTGATCCTAAGATTTGTCTCTACAATTCTTTACAAACTTTCATCACACAAACATGGAACCATAAAATAATTCATGGATCATTTGCAACACAAAGTGATTGGTATTAGTGTACATAAAAGGATGGAAGAATAACATGAAACACATTTTCTCTGTGCTGCAGACAGCAAGTATCCCTTGTTTGTCTTCAACAGTCATGGCTAGGTTAGTGGCGATACCTGTTTGCAGCCTAAAAGGACTGAAGTTTAATTCCAAGAAATTCTGTATGGCCTGAGGTACTGGACTGACAATTCATCATTGTGTTGCATGGCGTTGCATCTGCTTGCCTATCGCCTAGTTCAGCAGCCATTGTGCTAACAATTTGTTGATAGTTTTGAGGAGGGTCTTTGGTGTTTTTATTTTTTTCTTGCTTCCACATATTTTGTTATCTCAGTGTGAATTTGTATATAGCACACAGGAACTGCACTTCAAATGTGTTCAGCAAACACACAAAAAAGTGTTCCAGCTTCCTGCTGTTCCAGGAAAACAGACACTTCATAGGCTGCTGTGTTGAATAAGAGAACATAAAGAGGAAAAAGTATATGCGCTGAATCAGGTAGAAATTTCCTCTAGCCCAGTATTCCACCTCTGATACCAGATGTCCGGTAGAGTGTAACAACAGGGCAAGCATGTTGTAATACTTCTCCAGAATAATCACCAACTTTCTGATCCCTTGAGCCCAATTTTTTTTATTATTTAATAAACATCAGTGGATATTTCCTCCTAGAAATTCTATGTCCCTTTTAAATCTCTGCAAGTTTTTGATATTCATAAGAATCTACACACCTTAACTACACAGAGTGCAAAGAAATATCTTCTTTTGTTTGTTTTTAATATGGCCTTTGCTAGTTTCATGTGATTTCTCTACTCTGTGACTCAAGTTTCATCTCATGTAAGAGCCTTCAAGAAATTCCCCTGAATTATACTTTTTTTCCACTGAAGAAAGTAACTTCATTTGAATGTAGAAATGTAGAAAATTTCTTCCTATATTTCAGACGGCAGTTCCAGAATGTTTGAAGAAGTCGAATGTACCTGTAGACAAAAACTGATGTACCAGAAGTCTTTGATTTCAAGTTTTGCTGAAAAGCAGAACAAGCACGTGAAATGTGGTGCTTTTTATCAGTTCGCAAGTCTACAAATTCAGACGTTTGAGCACCAGAGATAAAACAAGTGTCAGCATTGTCTACTTAAATATTTTGCAATCAGTTTCGAGATTCATATCGCTGTTCTAGAACAGGAGAAAGAGGTGTAGTGTATATTCTAGTGTATATTCTGGAATGCCGAATTTAGTCACAGTTTGGCCATTCCTCTCTTTCATAAAGATAAAATGCTCTTAAAGATTTTCTTTTCTTGCCTACATTCTGGGAAATCCTCAGTAGAAATGTCAATGAGTGACAGTCAGGTATTTAAAGGATGTATGCTTTTTACTTTCTGAACCTCAGCTCATCTTTCAGAGGAGTGAATTAGAGAAAAAGAACTATTTCACTTTATCTGTCTCAGCTGACATAAGCTATACGGTGAAGCAATTTTTGGGACTGGGCAACTAGTATAACTGGTCATATAGACATAGCCACTGAGTCTTATAAAATCTGGAGAAGGCTATTTTCATTTCTTTGGTATGTTGTTATTCTTTGTCAAAATGTCTGGACCATTTTAAATTATACAAAATAGGACTTAACTCATTTTGTACTCGGATATCTATATTGGTGAAAATTACTATACTGATGTTCATATTCTACAAGCAAACTTTTCTGTCATTTTCCCATATTCTTTACATATGTGAAAGTATTGCGATGCTGAAAATATTACTTGTTTGCAGGTATTGAATGCCAACATTTTAACATCAAGAATTGTATGTGTGTTAAGGAAGGTATGAGCCTGAAAAACAGGTTTTACCTCTACCCAGAGATTAATAAAGGAGATAATCACAGAATCACAGAATCAGTATGGTTGGAAAAGACCTGTAAGATCATCGAGTCCTACATTCTACATCTTTCTTTTTATTACTTTGAGATTTCGGAAAGACACATAGCATTTGATATTGTAATGGTGTAGAGAGTGACAGTTCGGTACAGGAAGAATTTTTTAATCTAGTTGCATAACCACAGCAAGTTTCTAGCCAAAGTTTTCAGAAATTACATACAAATATAGATACAAAAGTGGATATATCTTGATTAAGACATCTCATAGAACAAGGAGTAAAATCATTGTTAATATGCTAACTGTCTTGGGAACTCCCAAAATTCAAGTAGCTCCAAGGGATGGCTAGGAACCTCTTCAGGCATGCTGCTATTTCCCTTGGATAGTTTTGTCTTTAAAAGGTGAGACGTTAAATTACCCACTTGGGAACAGATTCAGAAAACATATGGATTCTTCAACATTACCACTGTGACCCCAGAAGTACTTAGACTTTATTAGTCTACTATTTCACAGGATTTTTTTTAGAGGCACAGGAGATACTAAAACAAGGTTTGAATTTTACTGAAGTTCCCTAGGCCTCCTGGATTCTGGGCAAACTTGTAGCTATAATATATGGCTAAACCATTTGTTGTTTCAGAGATGTTCCCCACACGTATTTATGTTGCCCTTCCAAACAGAGCTTGAACTAGCAGTGACAGGGCCTGGTTCTTTTAGGATTCACATATAAATGTTGGCTTGAACCTTCAACCAGTGACCTGGGAAAATTAATCTAAATTCCTTTATGCTCAATATATATTTTTCCTACCTTGGACATGCATCTTTTGACTTAAAAAGTAGTCTGCTGAAGGAGAAGAGAGCAGCAGGGAGGTAAATAACATGTAATATTCCCCTCTCAAAAATAAAACCAAAATTATTTATGATTCCTTTCTTTGGATTTTGGTGAGGCAACTACTAGGACAGGTGCTTGTTCCCCACCTCCTGTGGTAACATTTCACTCACAGTTTGGGACTGTCAAGTCAGAGGGCTGCCCTTGCTCCTCCTGGATCAACAGGCTTCATCCAGGGAGGAGCCAATGGCAACATTTGCTCCAGCTAGCTGTTCTGCTAGCTCTGCTTTTCTGCAAGGGTAACCTCAGCACATGAGATTACAAATAGTCATCTTGTATAAACGAAACTCTTAAGCAGACTCTTCTACCTTTAAAAGCTTTAGACTATAACTTTTGCTTTAGAAGACTTTAAAATATTGCCTTAGATTAGGGCAGCCACTCATCACTTGAATATTTGGGCTTAATTAGTTGTCCCAGGCTTCTACACAATCTCATAATTGTAAACTCTCCTCCACTCCACTTTATAATGTGCATGCATTTTTAACAAAAATGCTTCCCAAATACAATAGGCAACAACATATGTAAATTTAATAAGTTTCAGGCTTGCTCGCTGGGGGTTTTTTTTGTGCATCTCTCCTCTCTACTGTGTAGCACTGTCATCACTAGCCATGGTGTTTTAAAAATGTATTTTAAAGATGTACATTTAAAATGTATTCGAAAGAATATTGTGAAATGTGGAAATCAGACTTCCTGTTTTATAGTTATGAAATTAAAAGACATTCTGAATGTCCAAAGTATCTGAAATTTTAATATTCAACTAACTCTATGGGCAAAAGTCTACCTAGGCTCCCGTTCCCCCAAGTGCTTTTTAATGGAAAAATAATGAAAATTAAAATAGAATTCCTTGTAAAAAATAAATTTAAAAATAAATTAAATCAGATTATAACTTTGTAATCTAGATAAAATACCTTAGAATGTTATATGGCTGTTGCAAGATTATGCGTTATAATCAAATGAAGTTCAGTCAAAATCAGATTTAAAGGAATGGAAATTTTTCTTATTAGAGAAGCATACATTCAAAACAGCATCAACTTCACCTGGTAGCAAACTATGAGAGTCGAAAATTATATTAGTCTTTAAAATCAAGTTCATCAAATTGGAAACATTAAAATTATTAAGAAAATACATGAGTATTGCATTGTGTCAGTTTTACAAATAAGTTGGAAAATGAGAGTTTTGAAAAGTAAAATGTGGGTGAAGAATTTGATGTATTCTCTGTCAATTAAGACAAGATAATTTCTATGCAGAAAGATCTTGTGTAGTAAGGTAGAAGATGTGTTCTTTTTAGTAGTTTCTAATGTAACTGTTTACGACATCATTTTCTGTACAAATCATTTATTAATAACATTTTCTTCAGTATAAATATATTCAGCAAAATCCTAACCACTTGAAATTCATTTGCAGCTTTTCCATTTGTTTCACTGAGACCATAAACTTGTCATCTATATTTTGCAGATGTTCATAAGTGAATGAGTCAGGGAAATTGTGGAAGTGACCTATAATTTTAGTTTCTAGAAAGGTATTTTGCAGTAAGTGTAATCAATTACATTTCTCTTTAGGCTGCTCTGGAGCAAATCATTAAAGAAAATCTGTGGTTAGCTCAAGAATATCAAATCTTTCAGAACTACTATTTAAACAGTAAAGAAGACCTCACAGAACTCTATGACAACAGAATCAGGGTGGAAGCTGCCTTTAGAGATCATCAGCAGGTAAAGTGCTAATATTACTCATTCAATTCATTTATCTCATCTCTAAAATTCATTTGATTAATGCAGCTACTTAATAACAACAGAATACTTCCTAGTAATACCTATCACCTGAATTCTTATTTTCTTCTTGGCTATTCCACACTTTTCATATTTTCATTTTTTTGCTTGCTTACAGGTTGTTTTTTTTATTACTTTTACAGAGCAGTTCATGTAAGGTATTCAAAATTAATTATTCATTAATTTCACTTTTGCACCTGAATTTTATTTATTTTTGTATATAAATGTATTATGCAGTAATTAAAATGTACCTTACGATTCTCCATAAAACACTTTTTCTGGAAATTGTGAGTTTTACAAAAGCTACAGTCAGACTCTAAGCCTTTCATTTATAAAAGAGTCAAATGAAATTGAAAAAAAGGTAGAGTCCAGTTTGAAGAACTTCCATGATGGTGGTATAGTGGCCAGGTGTAATGTTTTATTGATTAATTAGTTACATTTAAAAGGATAGGGTTTTAAAAAAAAAAAAGTGAAACCTGTGGAACCTGAGTCAAGTGATGTTGTAAAACTTCATTGTGGAAACGTAATGCCAATTCACACAAAAACTCTTTTCTATTTCTTTCCTTTGTATTTATCAATAGCTCTCAAAATACAAGCCTATCAGTACCAACTATAAAAGATTAAAAAATATTCTTCAGATTTTTTAGTCAGGTTATTGCTTGCTTGCCTTTCATGTCTATATTTCTGAAAATTTATATTCATTTAAGTCATCATGCTTATAGAACTTAAGTTCACATCATCAATTTCAGGGAAGAATCCTTATTAGCTCAGGTCATTTATGCAGGAACCAGGTCCTGATATATTGATATTTCAGTCCGTTCTCTAAAAGTACAGTCTAGAAGTCTTCAAATAAATAAATTAGATGTGAAATTCAGATTTGCCAGTACTTTACTCTTACCAATCCATTTTATGTCTTATACCCATATCTTCATCCATTGCTCATTTCCTCATATACTACCTCAGTTAATCTTTAATTTTAAAATTCAGTGTATTCAGTTTGTTCCTGACAAATATAAATAAGAATATCCCTTCCAAAATATTCTTGTTAACTACATAGCCCTTCTATATTTCAAGAACAAAATGGTTTTTAAGTCATATATTATTAGGGATAACCATATTTGGAGAACAAGTTGGAGATGTAAAACATAAAAAGTATAAGAAATTAATGCCTATCTTTCTTCACCAAGTGAGTCTCAATTATGTTCTGTCAACATGATAGCAGAGGCAATGCTATGAGTGTTGAAATGTTTGCTTAAAAGGACTGGATTCTAGAAGGAATTTAAAGTATTTTTTTCTGAATGCAGAATTAGGGCATACTCTCTTCAACCTTCTCTACAGAAAAATATATCTACGTTACGTTATCGTCTGGACCTTTTATTTCTTTGAGTGTAAAAATATCTGTCTTCTACATTCTCAGAATTTAATAGTTCGTGGTAATATTTGTGAAACAGATTTCCCACTGAACAGTTTACCTCTTCTGGACATAGTATGGATGATATTATCATGCATCTCAATGATGTAGTCTGGAAGCAGAGAAAATTGCAAATGACTTGGCATATATTATTGCTTTTTTCCTTCTCAATTTGAATACAATAAAATAAACATAGTAAAATATAGCAAAATAACAATGCAATACCAAAGGATCTAGTTTCATCAGCAGTGCTATATAATCATTTGTTTGGCTTTTAAAAATCTTGTTTATGAAGAAAATGTTTATGAGTATGTTGCTATTCTATAGGAGCTTATAATCAGCATTACAATACATATACCTAGCTTGTGTTAGAAATTAGTGATGGCAATGTTTAGAATTTCTGACAGTCCTCTGTGCCATTCAGCAGCGGTATGTGTATGAAGAAAAGAAATTCTGTTCATAATATTAATTTGAGGATTACAGAGACAACTAATCCAATATGCTTTTTGATAACTCTTCACTTTGTTAAACAAATATCTAGTCCAACTATTAAGACAAAATATTTCTACCCTTATCACACAGCGAAAGTGTTTAGAAATTATGACAAAAGGAAAAAACATGTTGATTACTACAGTTCCTATAAAAGGAAGCTGTATTTTCTTCTTAGCTTTTTGCTAATCAGTGAATTACAACTGCAGCAGAAAATCAATTCTGGAGGAGTGTCAAAGTAATGATTTTTCTAGGTGCTGTACTATATATATGCATTACAGTGACACGAACATTCAAGAAAGAGAAAGTGTATTCGTCCTTCCCTAAATCCTGAGAACTTTTTTCCCTATATATATAAATGCTCAAAATTAGAAGCCAATTTTTACAAATACTAATGTAAAAGGCAAATTGCTATTTTTTTTCATAATTTTAACTGGACATAGTAACTGCTCTAAGTAATGAAGAAGGTTGGCCATGGGCTCCTAAATAGCTGCTTTGTTTAGCCCCAGAAAAGGCTCCATCTTGATGATGAGTGAAATAACGCTTTGGTAAGATGAAGTGTTTTGTCACGACTTTGTAAGCTTCTTTGCACTGAGGAAGGTGCCGTTATTGAGTGGAGGGGATATACATTGCTGAATAGAGGGACTATGCCCATAAAAAGCATAATACCTTCTTCTGTATAGAGAATGCAAAGGCATGCTCTTGGGAGGAGATGAGTGTTTTCTTCCTATTGCTATACATATGAGGTGGATGAGAAGAGGATTTCCTCTCCGGCTGACTTTTTCTGGATGTTGGTAGCTTTTCCTCTGGATATTTAAGGAGGGCCTAGCATGCTATAACAGATAGTAGCCTGGCAGAAAACACACATGCAAGTTTCAGGTTTACTGTGAATGAGAAAAGCATCCTTCCTTTCATAAATTCCTGTGAATAATGAGTTACTTTATAGCACTGGTAGTATGATGGTTTTGTCTGTGTATGTATATAATTCTACTTCTGCTTTTGTCTTCTTAACTCTGTCCCATTATTATATTATAAATTCTTCAATTCTAACTAATTCCATGAGATTTTATGGTTTTGTTAAGCTTCTGAAATCAAAAAGCCACGTAAGGATATCAGCTTTAACTAAGAAGAGTTGAAGTTTACAAAGTTCTTTTTTGTGTAAGATGTTTCAAAAAGTGATTCCAGTAACTCTCAAGGATCAGAAACCAGAGGATATTAAAAAAAGAGTCCCAGGAAACTCTGTGGAGAAGAGTGAGAATTATCCTGAAGAACAGAGAGGAAAAGGTGGGTGGTGGGGGTAAGAACAACAGGAAGAAGCTTCACAGAAGAAAGGAGGGAAATCTGTGAAGGGAACAGTGAATGCCAAAGGAAGTATCAGAGAACATACAGGGAAAGCAAAGACTCTATAAATAGAAAAATGACAGAAGTTGGTGGTTAGAAGAGAGAAACACTCGTGATTGTTGGTAGGATCCTACTGAAGGGAAGAACTTAGATTAAGTGATCTAAATAGAGAATAAAATTTCTGTGAAGTAGAAAGGAATATATAATATGACAAATGTAAGGGGTGGTGGTTCATTGTTTTAATCAAAATTAAAAAAACAGAAAAAGCTACAGTAAGTTTTAATTAATTTTATAGTGTGCATGTTCCATTAAAAGTCAACTTGTCAAATTGTAACCTCAGATATTTTCCTTTCTTCTGGTATAAACCAGAAGACCTTGGTTCTTAAAGACAAGCATTTCAGAAATGTGTTGTGGCATGTATAAGCACGACATCACGCATGTGAGAAACGTTTTCTGGCTTAATTCATATTTACACTGCTGATGTTAAGTTTTTCAATATTACTTTTCTCTGCAAGAGGGTTTGGAGCCATCATTTTTTGTGTTATGAAAAACAAGCCAATTAGGCTTAAAGGGGGATATTCACTCTAGTATGTCTGAAAACTAAACTCCTAAATGCAGATATTTAAAAAATTCTGAGCTACCATTACGTTCCTTTGACTTAGTATAATTTTTTAAACACATTCAAGTATTTGAAGGTTTTTAAACATACTCTTATTATGTACTGAAGACTTTAGAATATGCTAATGTTAATTTTTGATCCTATCTCTAGACAGTATTTTGTAGAGATTTCAAGTGACTGTAGAGATGTAATGGCTATATGACTTCGAGATGATGTTTTGCTTACCTGATTAATTTTATAGTTTTTTAAAAGTATTGTATTTTTGGATAACTGCTGGTCAGACCATAAATACATAATATTTAGTTTCATTAACAAAAAATAAAATATTTTTCCTGTCTGCAAAGATACTTTATTACATATATAATCACTACCATAAAATGCATTTATATTTATCCTGATGTTGAATTTGATCAAATATTAGTGAAGTCTGCTATTCTTGTCTGTTAGTTTACTCTCTTTGAGAAAGATGCTTCCCTCCACAAAGATATTCTTTAATTTGGTTTCCCTCTTATATATCTTCCACTGACCAATGGCATGTCTGTCATGTTGGATGTGCTAGTTTTATTATAGCATGAATCACACATTTCCATCTTTTCTAGATGACATTGGAACAAACTCTGGTGGACCTTGACATTATCTTTAAATTTCTATTTAGTACCTAGTATTTTCCCTAAACATTTGCTTTTGAGGGCAGTTAGATTTTTTTTTATATAATGCTGATAGTTTATTTGTTTTTACATGCATATTTTGATGTGGCAAAATCTTGTGTGTAAAAGATTTGTAGGTTTGTCTTTATGTAGTAGACTTTCAGTAACGAAATCTTGCCTAATACAGCTCCTGCCCTGCAAATATGTAACAGTAGTTTCTTCTGGAAATCTCAGTGGGCTAGTGTATTAGCACCAGGAATATGATTGTGCATGAAACACAAATCTAGTTATTTACTGTATCTTTCTTTTTGTAGTGAAAAATCTCAGAATACCTATTCCACGAGCAAAATTTTATACTTCCAATGGATTTTTCTAACGTGTCAATGATTGTACTGTAGACATCAGCATTTGTTCTCGTAATGAAATTAGAGTTGATTCCTGAATATAGAGGTATGAGATGTCATTATACGTTAAGAACCTATTTACTTGAATCTATCCTTAACACTGCAAGTGGCACAGTCTTACAAAAGTTGGTAATTGTTTTTGTTCACATAACTTCTATTTAAAAATAGTCTCCATGCAAATTATAATTGCTTTAAAATGTAAGTAAAATATTCATTCTCATACTCATGATCTACTATCTTCAGGTGGCCACATTATAGTAAGAGTTTGGGGGGAGGGTGTCTATTGATTTCTGTTTCTTTTTTTTACTTTCTGGATAACTGACATATTATTGCAGTAAAACATATGTAGGGTCAATTCATGCTGAATAGTTGTTAGAAACCATGATAACAAAAGTCATTACACTGCAGTTCAGTTTTGACAGTAAAATTTCTGCAACATTATCACAAATCCTCATGCATTAGTGCAATGATCCTTACTATAGTTTCATATTAGAATCAAAAGACTGCTGTAGCGTGCTTGATACAAAAAGTCATGCAAGTCAAGTGAAGTTTTTTATGCTTTTATAGAGAACATATTTTCATGTCTTTCTCATGCATGTATCTGACTCTGAGCCCTCTTGGATATTTCTGCCTTTAGTATATTGCTCATCTGGGGTATAAATGTTTTTAAAATAATGTCCCTGTTGTTTAGAAAGACCAAATAGAATATAAAGTAAATCTGACAATGGACACATATCAGTTTAGGCAATTAATTCCTTCTAATTTTGTTGTACGCATTCATTGACCTAACTGAAAAAAATACTGTTCTCATATAAAGAAAAAATTAATTTCTGTCTCTCTAAATTGTGTTTTTGCTTAGTCAGTTCACTTATCTGGAGATCTTGGATTGCTTCATGTCTTCACAAGTCTAATAGTAAAAGCATGGATAAAATTATGGCAAAAAAATTACAAATCTTAAATGAAAAACAATACTGTCAAGGATTCAGTGTGAAAGAAATTAAAATTATCATAGAAGAAATATTAGAATTGTTATGTTTTTAAATTAAATGTTTATCCAACTTTCAGAGCTGTTTTGATTAGGAACAAAAATCGGTAATGGAGCAGATATTTGTTTTTTGCCAGTATAACAAAACTAGATAGTAGTTTGTAAGCAAAAATGTGTAATTTCTGGTATTTTTGACTGAGGTTCTTTCTGCCTTTAGACTTTTGAAACTATGGTAATAGTTTAGACAGAATAGCCAGTTTCATATGAAAGCATGAGGAAAAAAATGTATCTTCAGTAAGCTGTTTATTATGCAAATTTACTAAACTTTCTTTGAGCTAATTACATTTAAACAATGTAAACATCAACTTAATGTTATAATTAAATTTGAATCAATAACTCAATAAGTTCAAATGACTCCATCAGAAAATGAATACAACAGGCAGCCAAATCAAATTATTAGTTTGATAGCAAAAGGAAGTTATTGAGATAATTTATAGAGAAGTAAGTCTCCTTTCGATATGCATCAGCCATATCAGCAGCCAGTGAGGTTACAGTTTTCTTGCAAAGGACAGAAGCAGTCCCAGAACACAGTGATGTCTGTAGGACTTCAGTGTCAGTAAGATCCTACAGTCTCCCAGAAGAAGGTGTCCCATTACAGGAAGTGAAATCTCTTTGTTTTTTTCTTAAAAGAAATATAGAAATTTGATAATTCGTTTAGGCATTTATTTTTAAAATTGAGTGTTCTCTAATGCCTGGAGAGAAAAGATGAGGAAAAAAATGCTTTCTTTCCTGTAAATTCATAGATGTTTTCAGCATACTTTCCACCTCTTCTGCCTCAGTGCCACCTGTGGAATCAAGACAGACAAGATGAATCAAAATATTGCAAGTAGTTGTAATGGCTCAGGTTTCTTACAGTAGACAATCTTTAAATAGGGGGTCATGGACGGTAATGTCATTATGCACAGACCTTGATTTCATGAAGCCAGCAAGTTTGACTGTAGATCAAATATTCCTCCAGTGCTATATTGGCAGGAGTTGATGCTAAGGAGGTTGTGATGTTAGCTTTTGAGTTTAAAGGTATCAGACAATAAACAAAAATTATCTTTTGTAAAACATCAACTAATTTAATCAGTAGAGGTTTTTTTCATGTGTTGAATTGCTGCATATCACTTCACTTACTTAGAGGCAAAAGATCAAAGAAACTTGTGTGAGCTCAGTTCTTCCACTAGCAGCTTTTTACCTTAAATCATAACCTTCTTTTTCATTATTTCCTAATAGGTTCTACCTTCAATTAACAAGAATACAATTGTTTTCTTTTTCTTCCCCACATCCATATGCTTCTTCCAGACTCTGATCAGCACAGGCCAAACAGAATAGGAAAAGACAGACGGGGGTAGCACCTCTTTTTTTACTAACCAAAGCAGAAAGAGATGGACATTGTTAGCACTTCTGCTACTGGACAATTCCTTCTAACATGTACATAAACATTAATATGCCTCTATGTACACAGTGCAGGAAAGACCTGGTCTGAGGCTGATTAGTCCTCAGTCAGCTGGTGGGTGTGATCTTCTGTGTTGTTTCATGTATCCATGAAAATATTGTTTAACTAGGAGACTTAGCTTTGGGCAAGTTTTGCAACACGCTTGCCTTAGGAAGTAAGCGTTACCCTGATCCCAGTGTTCTGAGATTCTTGTATTGGGAAATCTACATATGTGTGCTGACTTGCCTCTAATATAACACTGGTTTGTTCTGTAACACTTTACAGAAATGTTAGAATTATTACTGAAACACAAATTTATTTAATCAAAAAAAGGCAGAATCAACAGGCAGAATAGCTTCCATTATTAAATTCAAACTCCCCCCCTCCCTTTTTTTTTTCTTTAAAGTTTTTACTTTTTTTCTCTTATTTACACATAAAGTAGCCAGGTTGAAGGGTTGCAGAGTAGTAAACAACTTCCTGAGGGAAAGTTCAAAAGTTCAAAAGATATCCATATCTTATTTTATCTACTTTACATGTTCATTTTTAACTGCATGGATTAATAGTTTGAGATTTACATTCTTATTAGCTACATAAATTCACATTCATTCACATTTACTTCAAACTTACATTAAGAGCATCATTAAGGTCACAGTGTTATAATCTTGCAAATACTTGATAAAAATTTTGATGTCAAAATAGCTTGACTTAGCATTCAATAACTGACCAAAAAACTTGCAGCAAACAACCAAAAAAATGCTCTGAATTAATAAAAATCATACTTTTGCTTTCCTTTTTAGCTCATAAACAAAATTGTTAGAATCTTTCAGGATTATAAAGCACACCTACACTGTAACTGATCCCAAATGCCTTACTAGGGGTACTTATGTTAAAGTCTTATTATGCCTACATTTTCTATACTCGTATGCTTGAAAAACTAAAAAATTCTTAATAGTTTAACGTATAAGATTAATACACCTTGTTAAGCAAACTGTTATTCTAGAAACTGGTAGAAACTTTGTATTGCACCTTCTTAAACCTTTCTGCTCAGAAAGGATTAAAATAGCGTAAATCAGCTAGAATTAGCTGGAAAATGTTTGACAAAACAATTCTCAACTGATTGTGTTGAACATCCGTGTATATTTATGCATACTCTGAACCAGTCATGTGAAGATACGGCTCCAGGACCTCTACTGGAACCAGGGCTTTACTAGCTGTAGCCCACGGAGCTGCGGCAGCTAACCTTTTTTTAAGTCAAACCTCTCTTTGCAGTTTGGGTAGCTCCCAAGGACACTTGTCCCAGTGAGGCAGATTGTGGCAGACACAGTATTGGAGGAGTTTGAGGACAGCAGTATGCCTGATGGTCATAAAGATAGTTGGGAAAGACCTATGGCATGCCAGGTGTCCAGTTTTTTTGAGTGACACATTAAATTGTTATAGAGGTAGGAAGTCTAGATGTCCTAACACCTTTTCATTCTAACAACCATTACTCTTTTCAGTTTTCATTACTTCCCACAAATTTAGATCACTTATGAAAGTGTTATAACCCTTGAATCTACCAGAGATCTCAGGGAATATATTCGTCATAGAAATACTATATATTGGTATTTCTGGGGAAAAAAAAAAAAAAAAACGGTATTCCAAGTTTTTGGTTTCACAGAAAAAGGGTTTGTGCATTTTCTTTCAGTTTGGAATGGGGAAAAAATGCCAACAATGTGCTGGCCAGCTCTAATCCTACTACATACTCTATAATTTACAGTAATTATCTAATTCATTTACTAGATGATTCATAAAAGAAGAAATTTACATGGAGAATGTAATTCTGTGTAAGCAAAGGAAACTATTATAGCTGTCAGCAGTCTTTTTTTGTTCAGGTTTGTCCACATAGATAATACCCCATCTTGTGAGATAAGCAGGTAGAATTGCCATCTTATGTGTTGAGGATAAGAAATATTATGAAAAGTGACAGCACTATGGCTACCAGACTTGTTAATGACTAATCTTAAGATTAACTTCAAAAATGAGAGATGGCTTAAATAGAAATTTGGAGTGAGAAAGCAGAATCACTTTATCCTTTGAAACACAGTGTGGAAACAAACCAATGCACGGTATGAATCACATTAGCTTTCCAAATCAGTCATTTTCACAAAGACAAAGAAAATAGCCTAATACAGATTTGGTTGAAGGCCTCATTAGCATTTCAACAACAAGGATCAAGATCTTATGAAAAAGACCTATCTCACAACAAAGAGTAACTACACAGATTATTAGACTCTTTTGGTATATGTCATACATCAGTCTGTTCTGGCATTCAGTGTTCCACTTCAGAGTGATACACCTTCATTGTATATCACCAACCATGGCCTGTTTTGGAGATAATATTATCACCATTTTTCATGAAGAGCTGTTCAGCTTCACATCTGAGCATAAGAATGAAGGGCTGCCACAGTCTGTGCAAGAATAGCTCAGTGACGTCAATGGGCAACATCTTACTCCTGTTAGATATTTAACTGCCCACCCTTGCAAGCAGCCATGGAATTGAGAAGGGAACATACTGAGCAGATATGCCATTCTGCTGTCCCAGCAGTCTTGAAATTATTAATATTGAGATTCAAACAAATCACTCTCCATAGGAAGAATGGCAGAATCAATGAGGTTTCCCTTGATGATAACAAGGAGACTAGGCAATAGTTCTTGGAAAGCATTACACTAACAAGCTGGGGTGCACACAGTAAGAGCATATAGATTTGTCTGGAAGGAATAGATGAAAAATTTATTTCTTTTTTACCATATGTGCTTCCTCAGCTTTCTGATGAACATCCCTGACCTGAGAAAACAAGTAGAAAAGGTATAAAATCAGGAAGGAGTTCGTCATGTTATGAACTCCCAGTCAACCATTTACTGACAGTGCTTTTCTTACCATGTGTAAGATTAGCCACTAACATCTTTTAAGCATTATTTTAAAAAGGTGGTGGGCCAATAAAATATGAATTCACAGATCTAGAGAACAAAGTGGTCTGAAAGGTGTCCAAAAAAACTGAGTTTGAAGTGGCAGAAAAGCAAAGATGAGCTTGATGTGCTGCTGTTGCCAGTGCAGAAACAGTTCAAGCCTTTTCTAGAGAGACTTATGCCAAAGTATCCAAGTAGTGATGTCTCCCAAGAACAGTAAAGGCTTGAAGCAGAAGATAGTTAGGATGGGTCCACAGAAGAAAAATATAAAATTACCAGTATTGCTGATACTGATTCCTGTCAGTAAAACAATGTCTGGTGTGAATGAGGGGACCTATCATGCTGTTCTGATTCCTCTGCTGTCTCCTAGTGACAGTGAGTCAAATTCCTCTTCAATTTTGGCAGGCTTTCTCACTGGCAATTATTTACCATGCTAGGAACTTTGTTCCTGCTCCCTTGGGAAATTTAAACGTAGTATGTAATGATGATATCTCTGAGGTTAAAGTGTCTGGACTGCAGCATTAGTGAGTCAGCTGCACTATTACATTATTTACAAGTAAATAAACTGTAGAAGAGGCTGGAATAAAAGATTATGCTAGAAAAGATTTGGGCATTCTTTTGTAATCTGACTGTACCGCCAATGGGTATAGCAGAGCTGTGCAAGTCAATTTTTAGTTAGAAATGAATACCAAGAATTCTTCAAATTTGTTTCAGACTAATCTAAAACTAAGATTTTCAGAATTTGGGACAAAGGAAAAAGAAACATTGTAGGTTGGAGAAAACAAAAGTTTAGTTTCTGAAAATTATCAGTTTGTTTGTTTTGATTGAAACAAAGGATATTCAGAAACCAATGGATAGATCTAGAGAGGGCATTTGAATTTTTTCAGCAAGGGGAGATGGAGTACTTCTCCACTTAAATGTCAGTAATTGAGATGCTCAGTGTCCTCCCAGGTTCAAGTATCCTGTTAATATGATTGGAAATAAAATTCCCTCCTTTCCCAAGAACAACTGCCTGAATGACCAGGTTACAAATTATCCTTGGCTAAGTCTGTCTCGATTTCTCACTGTATTGTCACACACTATGAATAATTAGTTTTGAAGGAGACAAAAAGGATGAAATAGTCATTAAGGTGTTCATCTAACAGTAGAACCTTGCTCTGAAAGAAATTCTGAGCAAAATATGCTAAAAGAAGTAGTTTCATCAGTGATGCTGAAGGAAGCAAACCCAGAATAATGTAGGTCCCAGATCTGGGTATGCTACTGAAAGGTGTGACATCTTCTTTCAAATCTCTGCTCTAAATGGAACAGTGAGAATGTGAATTTGAGTATTCCACTTCTTCAGTACCCTCAACCCTGGGATTGTGGAGTGCAGTCCCTCCACAGTTTTCAGTGTTCAAACTTTCACCCCTTTACATTACTGCATTTCAGGGGACTTCCAAGGCTTCTAGCAGTCACTGCAAGCCACTCATGCTTCTTCTGGTACTCCTGCTCCTACCTGGCCTGTGTAGCACAGATGGAAGCTTTTTCCTTACTCTCTGGATGTGGTGGGATACTGGAACACTTGTTAAGGTGTCCCAGAGGCCTGGTTTGTAGTGCCACTCCCCCTTCAGTGAGGAGCACTTTTGCCCAGCTCCTTTAAATTTTTCTTCTCTGAAATTAGGTTGAGTCCTTAAGCAAGAGCACTCATTCAGAATATAAAAAATGACAACATGGACTCAATGTTAACTAAGAATAAAAGAAAAACTACATTTACTCTTAGTTACGCTGCAAATATATGTCAATTCCCATCTTCAACTAGCTTTCTGCTTCCCTCTGAATAAGGTGGCCGTCAGGATTTTAGATTTTGTGACTGTTCCTATCTCTTGGTGTACTACCTTACATGCTAGAGTCACTGTCATCTTTCAAAACTTCTAGGAGGTCTAGATGGATTTAATATTTTCCTTGAAACTAGCAGAACATATGACCCAGGAGAATAAGTGAAGCTTAGTTAGAATAAAGCTTCTTTCTGTACCCAGAAGTTACCTTATATACGCAACTGGTTAGTAAACAACCCTTTGCTTCAATGAGGTGTAAAATTCTTGCATCTCCTTTTGGTGGCTATTTGACATTTTTCAGGGAGGATGTGTCTTTCAATCAACCTGACATGCCATGTCAACCTTCCAATTAACAAAACATACTGACATATAAACAAGTTATTTGTAGCCTATTGCTTCTTCTTGGTTGAAATCAGACGTGATGGCAGTGGGCCACTCTGTTGTGGCAGTGGTTTTG
Organism: Gavia stellata; assembly: GCF_030936135.1. NCBI lineage: Eukaryota > Metazoa > Chordata > Aves > Gaviiformes > Gaviidae > Gavia > Gavia stellata. The sequence continues at coordinate 48,065,823 of NC_082596.1, forward strand.
GAGTGAGTGGTCCCCAGCTCCTTAGGCAAACTGACACAGTAGAGCTAGGAGAGGTGGGGCATAGAGGAAGTGGCAATACATATTTGAGGTCATAAAGGACTGAGGGAGGATGCAGAATTCCACCACAACAAGTGGCCCACTGAAGATACTCCTAACTGTAGATATTAACCACCTTTCATGGGGCCATTCAGAGCACAGTTCCGTGACAACTTCAGCCAATCTAAATTATTGCAGTTGCAGTCTGGCTTCTCCCTTGCACTGGCGTGCTTCCTGCACAGAGTAGCAGCTTGGAGACCTGATATTGCAGCTCACAGAACACTAACCTGGCAAACCAGGTTTACCTGCAGCCACATCTACACCCTAAATGACAGCTTTGCCAACTCACTTGCCTGCATGTCCCCTGCACAAGACAAGTGAGGGATGCACTGCCGGGCATCAGGTGGATGCAGGAACCATTGCCACTCTGGCTGATACTTTCACACATTGCCGTGGAGCTGAAACTTCACATTCTCTCTCATACCTCTTTTTTAAATGGCACTTATATAGCCTTTTCCATAAAGCAGTGTTGGTAGAAATTTTCAGTCTGACCTACCAAGTACACTCAAAAAGTGTAATTCCATAAATTCTGAAAGAAGATGCAAAGATCTCTTTATGTGTCTTGGTTATAAAGTTAATACGGGATTAATATATATGTAAATTTGTCCTAAAACAAATAATCTTAAAGCTGAGTCTGAGTGCTCACTGAAGAATTTTAGGTTTGTATTAAGATAAATATTTTATTAGAAGTTAAACTGAAAGCATGTAAGGCCAACCACTTTTCCTTGCTTGACTGAGGGAACTGTGACTAATGTCCTGATCAAAAAGGTCTGTAAGATAGGAGTGTGATGTGTTCTTGCCACAAGACAAAGACAGAAATGAAACAATGACCTAGGCTAGAATTCACTTCTCTAGGGAGCAGCTGTAGCATATGGATTCATGCTCTCATGTATGAACCCCTCCAAATCACTAGAAATAAATCCAGGTTTTGGGATCTGTTGGAATAAATGCATCATAGAAATACCTTAAAGTTACCTAGCCCTTTTAGAAAAAAGAGTACTCAGAGTTTCTGAAAAGGATTTACTGAACTGAAGAGTGAATAACTGAATGCAAAAAAGAGGGTGGGAATGAGGAATTATAGTATGAAAAAGCACCAGAACTGTTCTAATTTCCAGAGATAAACTGTGTTGATGCAGCTTTACTATTCATTTCCCAGTAACCCAGTGTAATTTTGTTAGTCCTAATATATTTTACCACTAAATCTAGCCATTCTTGACATTGATTTCAGTGCAATTTGTGTAATAGGTCAAGTAAAGTGGTGCTTATTGACTGCTGATTGTATATGTTTTTCCACCTGAAGTGTTATTGTTAATTGACATGCTCTTTCATTTTCCTGAGATAATTTCCACTCTGTTTGAATAACTGCCTGAAATTCCCCCCTTGTAAACTAGGTCTCTTTCAAGGCAAATATCAAATATAGTTTTGAAAATCAGATAAATTGCAGACACTAATTCATTCCTTCAACAACAGAACATTAAAATAATCAGATTCAAGCTGGTTTGTCAAACGTAATTTACCTTTAGTGAATATACGCTGTCTGCCCCTAACTAAATCACCCATTTCTAAATGTCTTGTAATCTTGTCCCATACCATTATTTCTAGTAATATTCTTGCAAAAGAATTCTGGCTAACACTAATGGCCTGAAGTTTTCTGAATAATTCTTTTTGTCTTGACATATTGCAGAATGCTCTACCTCTATTCCTAGGTGATTACAGATCTTGTATTGTCAGACTTTTTATCTCAATTCTTGGAGATTATAGAATTATAAGAAAGGCTATCTAATTATGGCCTGTTGCTTTCCCTTATGAAGCTTTTTTCTTGTATTTCAAAGGTTGCCTTCAGAAATAGTTTTTTGTAATTATGAGCATGGTGATATGGATGGTACTGACCTTTCTGATGTCAGGGATACATGCCTAGCTCCCTTCAGCAGATGAGAACAAATTTGCTGAAGTAACACATCAGAAAGAAACCCAAACATCATTTTAAACAATAGCAATCTGATTTCTGCATTGGTGAACTAGCAGATAATACAAGAGTTTCCTCTTGTTCTTCTATTGAGAAGTCCAGTGTTGATCCCTCTATGATCCCATTTGTTTGCTTTAATTGATTCCAAATGTGTGTTTCTCCATTTCTAACGTTCTCAAAATGGCTGTACAAAGACAGCAACAAAGACCCCAAGAAAAATTTCCCTTCTTGAAATGTCATCTTGGATGTGCATCTTCGTCCAGATTCACTGAAATAATGACTACTTTTTGTCAACCCCCCAAGCAGTCTCCTTTCCCAGCAATCCCCACAGTACCCTATGACTCTTGTGTTTCCTCTGCATACTGGGATCCCAGCAATACTCCTTTCTGGGTTACTTCTAGGAATAAAGTGACACAGCCAGGTGGCAAATCTCTTACTGTCCCTCTCATTCTGTGGCAGGCATAGAAGGCAGTTATCCACTGTAATTAAAAAAAGTGTGAACAGAAATCTCAAGATTACATAGTCTAAAATAAGACTTATACAAAGGATTATTCTGTGACCATGAGTATATTGACTTCATTAAAGCTGCATAACTTGCAAAACATGTTTTTAGATCTATGAGCTGTGTCACTACTCTTGGCAAAGTCTGGAAATGCTTCCCAGAGTCCAGTCCACAAGAGAACCACCTTCCTGGGTACCTGCGTCTCATATACAGCCTTCAGGGGGCACGCAGCTGCCACAAGCCTAGTGAAAACTCAGGGCAGAGGAGTGGTACCCATCACTCTAGAAGAGGTTCTTAAACCGAGGAGTAGCTTTTTGAATCTCTTGGCCTTAAATGACTGTGAACACCGTGTCATTTCAGTGTAAAGTCCAGGCTGGTTACTTTAAAACAGTGCTGAAAATAATCCCAACCTACTGGTAATTCTGTCCCCAGGTTTTCATTCTACTGCAAGGCATATGTCAGGAATTGTATAGACTTATGCTACTCTAATAGTTTACTACACCAAGGTCTTAGGCACACCAAATATGCTCTGTAGGCATCCTACATTCTCCTTTGTCACTCCCCATCTCACTGCTCTGCTTTCCTTAGGCCAGCTGAGTACAGGAGAATGACATACAGCATACACAGATACCTCTGTGTGGACTTCTCTAAAGAAGTGGATTTGCACAGGTGCAACTGGAAAACCCTCAGGAGACCTAGGAGGGTTGTGATGAAGTGTCAGATAGAAAGAATCCAGCCTGATTTGCTGAACAACCATTGTTGGTAACAGTTAAGATAAAAACTACCTTTTATTTGTATACCCACTACACTTGACCCCAAAGTCCATGAATGATATAAAATATTGACTTGCTATGTTATTTTCCAGACAATTATTATTTACAGTATTAGTGAACTAGTGTCCTTTGTGGATCTGATTCAAACTGCAGTTTTATGGAACAGAGGAAAACTTCCTCATCCTGAGATACAACAAAAACAATTCACATCCACTCCTTGCAGAAATCTCTATCATGTTACACAAGCTGATATGTAAATGTTTGGATGATATGTTTCTTTGGCACCATATTAAACATGTAAATGATTTCTATTATTTTCTTCCTATGTGTATCTGAAAACAAAATATATACTATATAATAATATATGTATATACAAGCTTTCTGGAGTTTATATTAATTTCAGACATCAAATTCAAGCTAAGCAAAATGTCAAACTTTCTTTACTAATTTTGTACTTATCTCTTCTTTTAATATCCTGTCTTGGTTCTCTAGTTATAACATAGATGCACCTAAAGTTCGCTAGAAACATTTGCCATTAGCTTCCTGTAAAAAAATTAAATTTGAGGATAATCCTACCTCCAGAGCTTATTCTGTTCCTGGCCATTGACTGTGACAGTGAAAGGCTCATCTGAAAGCAGTGGAGCATCCCATCTAAAAGCATAAAACATATTACATTTCATGAAAAAGCTAATTCAGATTGTTTAATTCTGGTAATATTGCCTCTGTCACCTTCAAAATCAAAATGTTCTTTCCTGTTATTATAAAGAAAACAACCAAATTGCTTAAAAACCCATTTGAATACACAGCTGCCTTATGTTGCATACTAATTTGATTAAAAATGCTTGTGCCTCACCAGCATTTTTTACATAAAACACACTGGTGAATTTAACAAAGAAATATAAATATATTTTAACAATTTTTGATAATAGAGTACACTATAGCGTCCACAATACCCCTGGACCAAACAAAGATCTCAATGCAGTATTGGAAGACGCTAAACTGACTGTCTTGCTGTATTTGTTTGCTCAATGCTTTGGGCATTGTGCCAACCTCATTGCGAATAACTGCATTAGTCAAGTGTATCCAAATTATTACAACACAGCGTCCATCCCAGTTATTGCTGTTGAAGCATTTTCTGAATCTTCACATTACTAGAAACATTTATTTGAGGGGAGAGCTTTGCATAAATTCAGGACAAGTATAATTTTAGACAAAAATCTCAACATCTTTACAAGTTGCTTGTGTAACTAGGTTTTCCTAGAAAGAATAATTAAGAATTAATTGCACTACTTTTGTTTACCTATTATGACCACCTTGCCTAAAGTGGGGAGCTGCCGTGGCAATAGAATGAAGAAAAGAGGAGCTAGAACAGGATTAATTGTATTTCTTTTTCAGCTGATAGAAATAAGTATTGTCAATAGTCATCTCACCTTCTTCTATCTTCACTCTACCAGCTTAACTCCTTAATTCTTGGTCTAGATGATGATGTTGCAACAAGTCTTTGTGGATTTATATTTAACATGCTTTTATAAGAGAGATGGCAGATGGTATGTTTTTTAATCTTTTCTCTCCTAGAGGAGATGCTCCTCCTAGTGCAGAGATGTCCAATCTTTCTCGCCATAGCAACCCTTGTGCTAAAGTGTGTCTGCAAGCTACAGAACATGAAGGTCCCCATGTTCCCACCTATTCACTTCGGGATAGCTCAGGTCAAGGTGGTCGGATGGGGTCCAAAACAACTGAGCAAACAACCTTTGCAGCCCTTGCTGGCTCACTTCTTCTCACAGTTGGCCATTTGCATTACTCTGCAATTTCCAGCTCAGCATAGGCCTGATCATGAGGCATAGTTCTGACAGAAGAGATGTATTGGAGCTGCTTGATAGCTACATGTCATTTAAGAGATGCAGTCTGATCATTCCTATTATATATAGTTGGGCTGGCAAGGCAAAGAAATCTCCCTCCTCCTTCGTTTGGAATTGGTGTTTTCCTTCTCTTACAGTGGACAGCAGAACTTTTTTTCATTATCTAGCCCCAGTGAAACAAGATTTCAAACTGCCACATTAGTGATATGTCCTTAAGCTTTTATTCTGGACACAAGGTCCATCAGGGGTCTGTATTTGATTAAGCCCCTTGGTTGGGAGTGAAAATTCCAGCCTCTTGTACCAGCGTGTATGGCTGAGTTTGCTGTAGCTGGTAGTTTTGTCTGGTGCATTGTGTTGTCCAGGAAAGTATGTATTGTCATGCCATGAAAGTCTAAATTACCATCTTCTAAACTTTGTTAGAAGCAGGAAGTTGCAATATTTTTATAAATACTTGACATTATATTGAAAAGCAAAAATCTCTAAATTTCCTGTGAAAGAAAAATTTTAAAGCCATTGACTTTGAAATTCTGACATTTTTCTTTTTCATCATATGAAAAACATATTTTGACATAGACAATATATTGCAATGTTGTACTTAGAATGTTATTATATTAAATGTGGTATGTTCATGTCAATGTTTTCATACACTGTACTAACTCATAATTAATTTAAGAAACTATAGAGACAACGAAACTTTCTGAAATTATCAAAATTTAATGAGAAAGCAAAAGTGGCTTTTGGAAATAGTTTCCGCAGAAAAAAAATTATATAATAAAATGTAATCTTGGAAGAATGCTCCTTTGGTGGAAAACTGAAATTTAAAATGTTCTTCATTATTTAATAACTGCCAAATACACATTTTTACTTCTTTTAATAATAAATGAATGTTGATTTTACAGTGAAAAATATAAATAACAAAATATTGTAGAAACTTAAGCCACTGCCTTCTGTATCAACTCCAGAAAATTTTCAGAAAACATTTCCTCTTTGCCTCACTAGGATCAGTACAAAATTACAAGTTTTAACGGCAGACTACCATACACACGTTTCCTCAAAAATAAAGTGGTCCTGATTTTTGACACACAAATGAGTTACTGTCCATCAGCTACAGAATGGTAACTGTCTGTGTGCACAGTTCTGCAAATAGCAGCATGTACCAGCAGTATGGTAAATTATCCCTCTATGAGTGAGGGATATGTGATTTCCCAGTCAGGTGTGGATGCACCTGCAATACGGGTAGATGGAGAGAATTTATGCAGATATGCAAACCATTTAACTAGAGGCATAAATACCATGTCTTCTGATGCTATTGATAGGTCTATGTAGGCTTTTAAGCTACACCATGATATTTCCGTGCCTACCTTAAATTATCTCACATTGAGCACTTGTTACAGAGTAAAAGAATACACAGTGTCTAAATGACAGAGCAGCTGGTGCATGGTAACCTTTTCATGTGTCAAAGCCCTCTGACAACTTGAGTTTTACATATGCTTTTGGATTTTTTACATTAAATCATCAATCTGCCAATGTTGTTCTCAAGTCAAAAAATTATGCTGTTGAGTGATCAGAAACTACTTTTATTTTATTTGGGCAAGAACGAACATTTCTGGAAGCTTCTTAGTTTTTTGTAAGACTTTGGGGAAAGAATTAAAGGTGGAGCTGTTTTATCATGAAGAATAGCTAACTGAGTTTCGGTTTGCATCAGATTGTACTATGGTGATGCCATTGATACATGCATTTTTGAAAACAATTGTTCATTCAACAAGAGCTCAGTCTGCTTTACTAGCTTCCCTGAGCAATCTGAAGTTCTATATGCATGCTTGTTTAACTCTTTAAGTATAGCCTGCCTGCCTCCCCACTGGTTTACTAATATCAGGTTTGTACATGGTCAGAAATGTCAGAGTAACTAATGCAGCCATACACTTCCAAGTTCTCTGAAACATTTATGGTGTGCACACTCCCTAATGCCAGTATGTATGTAGAGTTTACTCAAATGTACTGGGAAGGCAGGCAGCAATGATAGCCTTTGTATCGGACAGCAGATCTGAGAGACACACAGGCAGAATGCAGATAACCAGCTTTCTTTCATGTTAACATTTTGACATTCATGAAGAGGCTTGACATTACTTTCTACCGTTTGGAAGATGCTATACCCACCAGATATTTCAAACTGTGTTTTTTCTTTTATGGGGGAGGAACAAAGGCTTAGGATAATTGGTTTCTCCCTGCTGCCATGTGGAGCATCCTGTAAAAGGGATTACCTTTGGTTTCCTTAGTCAATATTTTGTGAACATATTTTCTTCCCAGAAAGGTGTTTTGAAGAACAACAGAGACCACAAAGAAAGAGATAAGCCTATATCTCCTTGCAAAATGATTTCATGTGCTACACTTCTGACATATCTATACAGGAACACATGCGAGCATGAAGGGGAGTTAGTTAAAGAAACTAAATCAATGTACGTAAGATAAAATATGTTTACCTTTCCTTCCTCATCCATTTTTTTCTATTTAGAAGCATGGTGATCAAAGTATAGCAAACAAGCCATTAAGAGAATCTCTGTGGTACTTGAAAGATCTTTAGGTACTCTGAACCTCTGCGTGAAACCCAGATTCCTGCAGCCATAATTTCCTTCCAGAATTAAATGAAGAGACAGTTCTAGTTCAGAATTATAGCTAGAATGCTGTAATTTTCTAAAGTGTTGCCCATGATCATTCTAAGTACTTTCAGCCACTGAATAGTGACTGAAAATCAGTTCAGTGAAGTCCAGCTGCTGCTTTAAGTCTGGTATTGGAACATGTGATCTTGGACACTGGGGCAGCTACCCTGCAGGGGTATTTTATTAAAATAACAGTAGTGAATTGTGCATAAAATTGTCACTAAGATAAATTTATTATAGTATGATTTTATTCTCACATTATTCTGTATGCGGTGCTACCCCAACAGAGTTTCCAATTCAGTAGTATGCCTGAAGCCAGGGGTTTTATCAGCAGTGTGTCAAAGGGTGTCTGGCTTTCATTCATATATAATTTACTCTTATTACATGAGATATTTCTATTTTTCTGCACTAACAGTTGTATATTTTCTAATGAAGGTTTAAATCAACTGGGAACCAGGGTATAAAGACAGTTTCAGTATTTTGTGCCAAATATGGATTTTTTGTCTTTCTGTTAGTTATGGATTGTGAGTGTATTATTGCTGAAGGAAAATTTTTGGCTTTTTATTTTCCTTTCATGTATTTATTTATCATTTAATATAAATTATAGGAGCTTTTCAAGTGTTCAAAATGAATTATATAATTTAGAAAAAAAAGTCTGAGATTATTAAGAGAAACATATGAGCCTGCCTAGCCTGCCTAGGTCAGCTTTGTGCTTTATTGAACTTGCGATGGTAACTCTAACAGTCTCTTGGTGTTCAGTATTTACTAGCTGGATCTAGATAAGAGCTGAATGACTATATAAATGCAAGATTCCATAATGACATTTTCCTCTCCAGATAATAGTCTCTTTGAAGTTTTGAAATTTCTCAAAAATTTGTTTTACTTGTATCTGTTGTACCTGCTGTGTTCATTGCATCTGACTACGAAGTTGTATGTTCCGTGTGAAGTGTTTAGCAAGTGCTAACCACTTGCAGAACTGAGAACTGTTCAAGATTTGCATATACACTTCAGTCCTTTTTCTGTATCTCTGGGAAGGCCCTTGGTGAATTGGCTATCTTTCCCAGCCTTCCGGGGAAAGGCAGTCCATTGTAACTGGTTTATGTAACAAGGGAGACTTAGATGTATGTCCTCCTCACTACACGCATTGCAGCACTTCAGTATTATGTCCCCACAGTCATAAACTCTTGTGGTGGTGTGTATATTGGTAAGTAGAGTTGGGCCTGGCTATGTTCCTGAGCTTCATGGTGAAGGTTGCTTTCTGCTCATATTACCGGCTGTTAAAGTATCCTAAGACTATGTCTGAAATTAACAAGTGATTATTCTTTTTGTTATAATGCACCCTATCATTGTTATTTATGTATTATCTCTTTTTGTTAGGTACTGATAAGAGAGTAATCTGGGACAGCAACTCATTGCTTCTGTTCATTTTCTGGGCTTTTGATCCTCGCACTTCCTCTTTTATAAAAGCTGTGATTAACCACTGCTTTTGTGTTAAAATACACAATGTCAAAAGATAACCTAATTTTTTTCCCTGGAAATTCTGATGGATCAGCCTGTTGAACCAACAGTGAGGTTCTGTCATCTCCTTCAGAGATCTTTTTAAATTGTATCACCTCAGCTGGAAGTATAAAGGAGTTATTCTAATGCCTACAAAACCCCTCTTCTCCAATATTTTCCAAACAACAAAAAAGCTAACAACACTGTTATGGAACTCCCACCAAATACAGATCTTTTTGTTACCCTTTAATCTATGTATTATTTTCCTAAACATGCCTGCCATGGTATGTATAAACATGTCAATAATGTTGTTTAAGATGGCTGCCTCCTGTCACCGTTATCGAAAGAGTCTGAGAATGAGCTCAGAAAGCAAATTACACTTGTGAAAAGTATTCTGAATTAAATACATATTTAAACAAGCTGAATGTGGCTGGTTAAGAGATCTATTTCCTTGAAAATGTGGCAGGTTTTCAGAACTGAATTCTTCATAGGACTTTAGAAGCTTTAACAGGAACATGCTCTTATTGCCTAGGACAGTGTTTCTACTCATCCTGGGTTGCTTAAACCCAGTTAGAACCGGGGACTTCAGCATCTGTCTCAAATAACCTAGGTGGAGTTTCTATATGTGTATGGTTAGATTTTTCTCATTCTCTTCTGCTGAAGCTATACCGGTGACTCTGCAGTGCATGAAAATATCCATGCCTGCTCTGAATTAATGTAGAACAGACAACCTGAGCTTTGATCTTCAACCTTCAGATGAGTGCCATAGCCACCTGGTGGTTGACTCTTATGGCATAAGTGAACTCCTCTGTTAATCTCCTCAATAGTCATTCACATAGGAAAAACTGAGAGATCTCAGTGTCACGCTCCTATGAAACAGCAGAATGTTTGAAATCGGGAAAAAGCTTGTGGAACAGGAGGATCCTCTCCTGCACATCTCTAACGCTAAGTTTTACTTAGGATCAAAGGCCACCCTTCTTTAAACGTAAATATTATCATATTTTCTTCTGTCTGTATGTGTATACTTTTAGCAGAAATTAACATTTAAAAAGCTTCTCAGTAGCTCTGCGAGTCAAACATTAAAGTTTAAACAGTGAAGAGTATTCATCAGTGCAACTATTTTGCTGGAGTGATAAATATAATTTAAAGGAATATATTCAAATGAAGGCTATCGTACAGTGTTGCTATCAATTTTTATATAATGAAAGAGATTAAATGAATCCTTGCTAATGCGTTGTTGGTATGTGAAGAACAAGAAGAAACAAATCACACACATTTTCCTACTTAATTATTGTGCTAGACACTCATTGTCATATCATTGACCTATTTGGTCATGCCCAAGTTAATCATGCCTGAACCTTATCCCAGTGGGAAATAAGCTTCTTCACTTCCTGTCTTGCAGGAATATCAACTAAAACTCAGTCACATATGCCCATAGTCTGATCACTGCAGCCCACCGTAACCGTTGTCTCCAGCAGTGAAACTGCAGTCGGCGGCATGCCCGTGAGAGTCGGTGTCAGAAACCCATCACTTCCTGTGTGCCTTCATTTAACTCCGTTCAATCACCTACTACGTTAAATTATACCAACCTCTGTTTGTAAAAGTGTTCCCCTCCTTTTTTCCTTTTTTTTTTTGTTGTTTGCAGGGAACTGTTTTGTCACACTGAAATAGAGTTTATGTGCAGTGACAGCCTAATAAGCCAGCAACTTTAGTCGCTTATTAAAGTCAAGCATGTGTCTTTGTTTCATGTTGCTAATGATGTGGAACCTTCGAGGCCCGAGTATATTTCGTCTGGACGGTGTGGGAGCGAATGCTGAGAGCTCATTACTTGGCTCCCCATTGGAATCCTGCAGGCTTCTGCTCATTGAGGAGACTGTGGGGGCTTTGACAGAATTATTATACTGAATATTTTTAGACTCATTAACTATATCACCAAAGCAAAACATCTCTTCCTTAGATGCAAATGGCTGCAGCTACTGTGGCTTTGCTTTAGTTATTGCAGAAAAAAGGATGAAGCTTGAAAACAACTTAGGGAAAGGATTTTCATGCCCGAATGTTTGAATTTGTAACTTCTTATATTGGGAATGTGTAAGCCTTTTTTACCACATTTAAGCCACTCATGTCTAAGTGCCATTTAAAAATGCATATATTCAGTTTCATGTAATAAGCGGTGCTCAATCTTTTAAATTTAGAAAGTGCCATTGAGGTACACAGTAAAATAGGAGCTTTCAGAATTCCACTTTCTGTTTCAGAGCGAAAAGATTTTAATGTTAAAAGCTCATGTTAAAGTAATTATAGATGCTTGAGTTATGCCTTCAAAGGTAAAGAAATTCAGAGTTAAGGCTAAAAATTCTGACTTTCCCTTAACCTAAGTGCAGGAACATATGTACTGTGCAGTATGAAAAATCACACACTTCTCCAAGCCGTACAATTCCTAACCACAACAGAGTGATTTAAAGATGAAGAGTGAGACAAATTTTTTAGCCTAAGTCTGAATTTCCTTGCTATGGTGGGTTTAAGTTGGTTCCTAATGTTACTTTATTGTAGCTTTTTGTGGTTTAATTGAGACTTAAGATGTACTTGAAGAAAAATATGAATGCCTTAAAATTAATTCTTCAGAGCAAAGGACAGAAAATTGCATTTATGGCTCCATTTGTTGGAAAAGTGAAGTTGGCTGTGAACTATACATTATTTCACCTTCTATAAAATTATATTTTGATTTCTTGATGGAGACCTCTACATGTTGTGTATGAGCTTACCTTCTATAAAGTATGAGCTTGAGTAATTGCCTATGTACATTTAAAAAACTAGAGACAAGGTTTTTTTCCCATGTGTACAAGGTTTCATTAGGATTTTATTCTCCAAGATTATTGTAGGTGAAAAAACAACTATTTTGATTCCTAGGAAGAAAGGCATTGCTTTTATTTGTGGTTCATTTCCTGCTGTAGTATTCTCTGACAATGGTGACACTGTCTTTATACATCAAGAAGTTTTCTTTGTATGACTGCCAGGGACTCTGGAGGGAATACTTCATATCTGAAACATGTTTCCCTTTGGGATTTCACCATCAGAATAACACTTCTGATCAGCAGCCCATTAGAAAAACATATTTTTTTCTGAAGCTATGAAAAGGAATAGTTAAAAATCTGACAGATAAGAAAGTTATTGAAGTTAAATATTGTGCACATAGGAACTTCATGTTGTCCTTCAAGCAGTCATTTCTTAATAAGTGTAAGAGGAGTTTTCAAGTTAAGCTCTTTGAGTAAGTGAAGCCTCAGAGTGGACAGGCAGTGTGGGTGCAGTTTTCCTTTTGAGATCTTGCAGTTCCTGTTCTTACCAGTTTGTGGCACAATACTATTTAATTTAGATGTTGGTCAAAGCTTTCAAACTCCAGTGCCTCATGCTAGGTAAATAAACCTTTATATGTAAGCACCTAGATAATAGTAGCCGGAGATTTACCGGGAAAACTCAGTCTTTCTGACAGAGAGGATTATAAATACAGGTTTCAGTACGGAAGCCAACTCTAAAAACAATGGCCATAGTTGTTCATTAAGTAATGTACTCTTCCTTTAAGCTGCAGATGCCTTTTCAAATTTAAATGTAAATACTCTGTCAGGAAAATTCTCACCTGCAGAACCGGTTCACAGTTGTGATTTCAGATGTTTTGCAGTAAAAATAGCCTGAAGCCAACACACCTGTCTAGATACATAGATGATCCACGGGAAATAAAACAGACTTGAGCTGTAGGCATGCAAATGCAATTGTTTCGTTTCCTACATACAGTATTATAATCAGATTAGTAGATGTTATAGTACTATAAACAGATGTTCACTATCAGTTATTGTATTTGCAATCTTATATTTATCCAAAATTAAACTCATTGTACAATCCCATGATCTTTTTACTTATTTTAGCTATTTTAATGCCTGTGAAGCTGTCCCCTTTCAGTTTTGAGGAGAAAAGGTATTGGGTTTTTTGTTTTGTTTTACCTAAAGAGAAACCTGCAGTGAAAAAACACTGGTAAAAAACATGCATACTCCGTTGGGGAATCTGAATTAGGAGAATCTTTAAGTCTTACTAAGATGCATTCTTGAATACAATAAATATTTATCAGATTATGTGATATAATAAACTACTTTTTCGACATTCCTAGTGGCTGTATTTCAGCGAGCTCTGTATTATAAATTTTGCTATATGTCCAACGATATGCAGCTTTTTATTTATCAACCTTTAGCTGTTGTGTAGTTGCCAAAAACTGGCTTTCCTAAACTATTGACCAAGTTCAAAGCTTTGTACTTATATGTATTTTCAGCATATATTTAAAATGTCTGCATTTCTTTGGTATCTATAGCATAACAGCTGACTTTGTAGACAAATGTTATCTTCTGTTGTCTAGCCTCCATACAAGATAAGAGCTTTGCATTTATGCTGAAGTTGTTGCCTTAGATGAGGTAGTTTCGCACTGAAGATGTATTTTTCTTCTTGATTTGGACTTACAGTGGTTTTATTTTATGCTTATGTTTCAGGTAATAGAAAAAAAAAGTAACATTAAGTAACATTTTATTCTATATAGCACATCTGATTGACCTCAGAAGGGGTCAGGGTTAAGGGGCCTTTACAACTTTTGAATGAAATACTTAAAGATATGTTAAAGAAAAGTGATCTTAGTCTGGTTTAATGTGTTGGGTTTTTTTAAATAAATTCAACCCATAAAACTGAATTTATCGATATACTCTTTACTGCCTTTCCAAACTCTGGAATAGTGTAAAGCATCCAAAGAAGCACTTATTTTGCATTAGAGGAGTAAAAACAGTTGGTGTGCTAGTCAACCTAGTCTTTAATTTGAAACAGACTTACTAATTTTGTTATCTAGGATACAGTAACTGTGCCTGCACTGACAGGTAGGTGTACCTGCTGTGTGCCCTGCAGTCCTGCTCTCCTGATCTTCCAAACTGGGAAGCTTTTGAAGCGTAGTATTTCCCTCCTTGCTTGTGCGCCCAAATTTTCTTCCAAAAGAAAGCCAGGTGCAAGTGGAGTATGCAAGTTTTTGCTTTCTATTCCTTTTTGCAGAAAGGGCAAACTGATTAAGACGAGCTATAACTATTGTTACTTCTGCTGTTAGTGGGGAGAAAAAGATCACTAAAACCAGAAAATTCAGCTTCTGACATTTATACTTTCCATTTTTCAGTATTATCATTGCAACAAAGACTGACAGCATTGCTTTTCAGGCACTTCTGATACATTTAAAAAGGCTAAAAAAAACCCAGGAGGCCAAGAGCTGCTTGGGCTCAAGCTTGAATGGTGTTTCCTCTTGGTTTCCATGTCACCAAGGCTGACTTTGTCGGTAGCACTGACTTGTCCACACTACACAGCACTTGGCCATGGATTTCTGTCCGCCGGACCTCAGCAGGGACCGTGCAGCCTTAACTGGTGGTTAATACTATGTACTACTGTATTTCAGTTTCATTTACTTGAAATCATATGAATCCACCAGAGTAGATTTTTTAAATAGCATTGAAGTCAAGGTATGTATAATAAGCCATGAAATGAGGCACAGTGACATGTAGGGTGTCTGTGGATATAAAGCTTTCTGGGAGCAGTCCCTGGAGTGAATCATACGCAGGCTTTGTCTGCAAGAGAGCAGATGGGTTAGTCTGAAATAAAACCAGAGGGTGAACTAAGAGTGTTGTTGATCAGATGTCTAGGGGTAGGTAGGTCCTCCTTTATTTTGCAATGTTGACACATGCTTGTAGTATGCATAAAACTCCCCTCAGTCCACTATTAATTCACAGTTTCATGCTACCTAAGACATAGTTTTTATTGTCTTTTAGGGAGTATAGGGAATGTGAGATTAAGACTTTCTAGAATTAGATTGAATATTTGTGGGGTGGAAAATGGCAGTGGCAGGACAAGGAGACAGGCTAAGGATAGGCAAACAGCGATGTGGGGAAAAAAAAAAAAAGAAAAAGAGTGGCCCTGGGAGATACTGGAGTTTTCCTGTAAGTCAGTCTATGGAGAAATGGAAGAACTTCTGTCTATTAAAGCCACTCTGCTTTCAAAGACTGAGAAGGAATTAAAGATTCCTAAATCTCAGCTGTCATTCGCTCTCAAGACATCTATGAAAATCTTTGGGGTAGTGTTTCACCCCCTTTTAGCTCTGTCTTACATGGAATATTGTTATACTTTACAGAAATAGTCTTCCCCAGAAATACTCTCTTCCACTGCACATGTTGATCTGTTCACAATGTGACTCCACCCATTGATTTGAAAAATATAGGAAAAAGACTATGAACCGTATAAATAAGACTGTGTCATAATACATAGGGCCTTAAATTAACATTGCAAAAGCAACTGTAAGTCCGGCATTTCCTAACTTCTGAACATTTCTCTTTCCTTTTTATTATCCTTTTAGGGTAATTGTGTGTGATTATAAAGGCATTAACTAGATTCCTTTTTGCGTCTTTCATTTATCTGGTAATCAGGAACATAATACTGAATCTATTTGTGTAATTGTGACTGTTAAGAATCTTGGAAATCAAGATAGGTGGAACCTGCCAACTAACTCATGGTTACCAAAGTCACTGACTTAGGTCATTAATGACTTAAGTACCTCCTCATTAAAATAGTTTAACCAAAGATGTGTTTTCTGTCCTGCTTATTACTGCCATCAGCTCTTATCTAGGAAAAGTGCTATTTTAAAGGGTTTTTACAGACTGCATTTCAAAGAAGGATTAAAAATCCCAAAGTTCTTGACAAACATAGTGAAAATCAATCTGAAGCTTACATGCTAGTAATGACTTCCTTGTTTCCACACACGCTTGAATTTTCATCAGTTCTGGAGAATTTTTCATGAGTTAGGAAAAGATGACTACACAGTCGTAATCCTTGCTAAGAAGAAAAGTGAACGTAGACACCAATTTTAAGGTAGCGTCCATTAAATGCATACATCTTTAGCAGCAGTGTTCAACAATTTTTTTTCGGATCTTTTTATTTTAATGCTTTCTATTTAACATATTTGCCTTGCAAATATAATACCTGTTTAATAAGGGCTGTAATTGGTATATATAAAACCTTTTTGATCACATCGTATTTAAGATGTGCATAATTTTTTGTTTGAGAAACGCACTTAACTGACAGTAACAAGTAAGCGAAAATCTGCCAGCAACATTAATGAAACAAAAAAATGAGCTGAGATTATATTTACCATTTTGGGTTTGATTAATTTATCATTAATAGAAAATAAGTTTTCAGCACAACCCTGCTCAGAGTTTGAGAGAGATGCCGAATTCCCCTTACTAGGCTGCAGTCTGTGACTCCAGCATGGTTCCTCCAGACACACTGCCTGAAGACTAGGTAGCCTGTCTGCATCTGCATAGCTCCCCATAATAGAGACTGCAGTCCCAGTTCCCCAGCAGAGACTCTGGTGGCTCACACCAGAGCCAGACACTTTACACCTGGAGGTCCTGAGGTGTTCCCCAAAATCTGGGGCACAGGTCCTGAGGCCTTGTGCCATTGGGGTCAAGAATGTCAGCGTTGTAAAAGTCTTCAATTTCAGGGCAGTCAGCCTTGTCAGTGTTAATAGGCTCCCTGTTGTGGTGCTAAGGGATGAGGCATGGATCTATCTGGGCTAGAGCCTGGCCTCCTAGGACTTCCAGTTTCCTTGCTGCAGTGTATAAAAGACAAATCCTAGAGGCCATTTCAGTTGCTGAGCGAATTTGACTGTAATTGCTGTTAATTTCACTAGCATTGTTGCTTTTGTGTTTTAACTTTTCTCATAAATCAAAAATATGGTTGTCCTCTTGGAGTGTCTTCAGTATTCACTTCACTATTTGGCTCTTCCCCTTTTCCTGAAAGCCGGGTGTGAAAAGCAAAAGTCAGCTGTGCTTGTTTCAGGCTTTGTCTGCGCTGTGGAACGAGGGCTCACCCAGCCCTGGTCTGTGGGTGCACATCCTGGCTATTTCCTCATTCAGCAGCAGGACAAGACCCACATGCACGTCAACCCTATGAGGGCCCCAAATTTCATTGTGCTGGAAACTGCTGCATGCAGACAGGGAGGAAAATGGGCTGTGCTTCTATGGGTCCTTCAGATGAAGGGACCAGGGGAGTGCCAAGTAGCACTCAGAGTCTGCAAGTGAAAAATGAGTAGTGTGAATCTTACAATTGCTCCTTCCAGAAAACAGGAATGCCTACAAGTAATTTTTTGTCTGTCTTTAGAAATGAATGAAGTTATTGGAAACTTCCTAGTGTATCAGGAAATGAAAAGTTATTTAGCTTTTACGTTAAATTTTTAAGTGGCAGGCAGACTATGATCCTGTGATTGAAGTTTTTATCAGACACTGTACCAGAGACCTTATCTTACTGCTACATAAAGTCCTGATTTGTAATTATGAAATATAATAAATATATACAATAACATTACAATCTAATAGATGGCTGCCAATCTCTGAATGCTGTTGAGGAGGAAAAGCAAGGGAAATATGATATGCACACAGAAACAACAGGATTCAGCTTAAGTAAAATTTCAGAAGTAAAAGCATGGAGAATTGTTAAAGAACATTTTGAGCAATGAAATGACTAAATAAAGACAAAATAATGAAACCTAGGAGTGCACAAATTAGTCTCTCCTTGGCTATAAAAACAGCACTGCTGAAACCTACACTGTTGCAGTTGGCTCAGTGCTGGTTACCAGCATAGTATATTGCTATTAGCCACCTTGTGTGCCACACCACTCAAAGTTCTTTGTGCTCCACATCCATTTGAATCTGTCCTGTTATCTGTGGCAATTTTATTGAGAAAAACAATTTCAGTTTGCTTGCATACATAGTTTTGCTTTATTCCATTCATACTTAGAACATTCTGCCCTATTCAAAGTCCATGCACATACCAGAAGAGACACAGGCTACACTTTGAAATTCAGACTATAAACGCAGTAGCAGACTGCTTACTGACTGAGCTCTCTAAATATGAAGGGGGGAAGATACTGTGGAGTATAGAGGAGCAGACAGAACAACAAAAGTTAAGAAACCTTTTGTCTGATTGTTTATTTCCTCATACACTTTAAAGAGTTAACATAAATACTGTATTGGGAGTTTTTCCAGCAGTATTCTTTCCATGTTTTGGTTTCTTTATGAAATATTGATGTGGGAATATTGCAGATTGAAATAGAGCTGTACTGTCAAGGTGGAGAATTCTCATTCCTGCCGTCTCAGACACATGCTTTCTTATTTCTTGTTATTCTTGTTCTTGTTCTTAATTTTCTTCTTCATCTTTCTTTGTCTTTCTTCTTCCTCTCCTTCATCTTTCTTCTTCCTCTCCTTCATCTTTCTTCTTCTGAGACCTGGAAGAAGGAAGTACAATGAATCAGTGCTTTTCGAATATCATTCAAACTTCTCCTTTACATTAGGTCCTAACCTGCAACACATTATTTGAGTCTATGTGGCACCTGTGGTATTTCTTGTAATTTGAGACTTTTTTATGAATGGCTTATAGTAATTACTGAGTGATCTAATTACTGACAGTATGTGACTTCGTTGAGGCTTTTCCTTCTGCTCACATTGTGCTTCCTACAGAAATGTGGCTGAATCCCTAAGCCCTTCTGAGGACAGAGGGTACTGGCAAGGCCTGCAATATTTTATTCCAATTGTCTTAATGGCTAGTTAATACAATACATATTATGACAGACTGAAGCTAAGCATCTAACTAATTGTAAACTCCATTCTGTGAACACCATTTTAATTTCTGCCTTCCCTGCAATATTAATTTTTGCAATACAATGTCAATCCTGACTGAAAACAGGCAGATAATGGTGGTGGGAAAATACAGTCAAATCCTAACAAGGACTGCCTGTTTGAGTGCTATGTTCTCAGATCATAGAAGTAAGTAACTCTTTAGACGCCTCAGTGAGAATGCTACCAAGAATCACACAGGGTAAATGACTGTACAGAGAAGCTGATGTATAGAAGTGGTGGGTATGGGAATCTGACTCTTTGTAAACCTCAAAAGATTCTTATGTTTAGTAAGCAAGAAAGAGCATTCTGTCACCTTATGTTGACCTCTGGGTCAAGCAAGAAGGAAAACAACTGTCTGGCCTAAAGATGTAAATCAGAGCTAGAGCCAAAGTCAGGAAGGGGATGACTAGGTTGAAGAATTTTCACAAAATTTCTGAAATCTAATCTCTGGTACTAGATAAGAAGAAAAGGGTGCTTGGTTAGACTAAGGATGTCAAATTCAAGTTAGTTGATGGCTTAAAGACCAGTTTATGAGTCTCAAGATATCCCTTTTTCCCTTCACAGTGTAGCTCCTAACCTGACCTACTGTAATACCCTCTAGCCACATATATTTTGCCTATCTTCCCCTACTTGTTGAAGTTGGACCTCTCCAACATTCATGTTCCCTTCCTAATCACATCCTGCCCATGAATTCTTAAAATTTATGACTTCAATACTTACTGTTTATGAAGAGCACGTGTACATCTGGCTCTTTCCAAGGCACTTTCAACAGGAAGCTCAGGATACTGTTGGCCATGAAGGCGACACCCAGTCTGCAAAATAAAAGAGGGTTAGGGACCGAGCTTGACCTGCTCCATAGTCCTCCATACTGTATATTTATGGTACCATGTCCTGTTTTGGCTTGTGCTAGCTAGCACTTTCCAAGACAAGGCCTAACACGAGTCAAGGAGTAACATGCACCAGGGACTGCTGCATGCAGGGAATGTGGATGGGACAACACCAGCTTTAGTTTAGTTCCCTCAGCGCGATAGAGTATTTCACCACTATCCCAAAAGGCTTGCCATACCCAAGGGTATGCAACGCCTACTCTCTGTTTGTCTTCATAGGCTGAAATACAGCCTTCACATTATTTCAGTCATTCAGCCGTTAACCTCTCCTCCCCCTAAAATACTATTTGTGTCTTAGGACAGTGAGGCTATTACACAAGACTGAGAAGTGGTAGTGGACTACACAATGTGGACAAAGCCAGCCTGTGCCACTTAGCCTTACAGCCAGAGAATGGTTCCTAGCTCTGTTTACTTAACGATATGAAAGTAGCCCCAGGGTTTGAGAAACATTGTGCATCTCTAAGATGCAGTCAGCCATCAGCACAGAGGTAACATCTGGCAAGAAGTTATGTACATCTTAATTGGCCAGCTGTTCTTCTCATTGATTCATTGCCTTCCAGGAAGCACGCTTACCTGTCCGTGCTCAAGTTGACCCTGCAGAATATCCAGCCTCTGGGCTGCTTTCACTATCTGGGCAGTGTATTTTGCAAACCCCTGTGGGCAACTCCTGTGCAAAGCCTGGCTTTGCTCAGCTGAAGGCCATGTCATTCCTGAAATGGTTAACTGAAAGTCAGGTTTCTGTCATGGCTAAAGGGACGCTGGTGGGGATTCAGCCAAGCATCCAGGAGCATGTGCAACCAGAGAGGTGCCTGTTGTATGACCCAGGCTATTGCAATGCACGGTCACGCTGCATAAAGCCTAGGAATAGGCTGGTGACTAACAGGTCTGTTGAGATCACTGCCAGGTGCCAAATGCCTAGAAACACAAAGGAAATGGCAGTAGTGTCTGGTCACAACAGGCTGGTTTCTAGCCAGAGAGCAAGATGGGCTTGATTTATGATCCATCCTTGAGTTCTCATGAAGTTATAGGGGATAATTGAGAAATGTATGTGTCATCTAGAAAAAAATAAAATTTCTTCTTTTGAATTTAATTTTATTGTTTCACAATAATCAGGAGGTACTTTATATGAATCAGAAGCAACTGCTTAATATAAGTGTTTATCATCATAATATTTGATGTTCCTTAGTCAAGACAGGCAGGGTGCTGTCTCTGTATCAACTGAAGTACTTTTTGGCAATTAATCTTACTGTATTTTAAAGGTAGTAAAGAAGGCATGAATTCACCCTTCCCAAAGATGGAGCTTATCTTAGACTATTAAATTGTTTGGGAAAGTAGTGTAACATATTCATGTTAATGTTAGTTTATTTGTTTCATTTTTAAGATTACAAGCTCATGAATAAAAATCTCAACAACACTAAATGTCAAAAGAGTGGTAGCTTACTTTTCGAAAAATGTGTTAACAATTATACTCCAGAAATCCTTTAGGAGGGGACAGAGGATGAGATATGGTATTTTATCGTGCAATTTCTTCTCTTCAGAGTAAGCAGTAGAGTCTGTAAAAGGAGTGATTAGAGATTGTGGCTGCTTTAACAGGAGAAATTAATGGCAAGGTCAGGAATTTCTTTGGAGCAATCTTGATTACTTGCAGGGTTTCAACAGTTCAGTTTGTGCTGTCTGACATGTTCCTCCAATGGCCTTGTGCAAATACCAAATAAAAGTTGGGAAAAGTTGTAGGCTTCTGCAGATGAGAGCTCTGGAGGCAAAAAAATTTTAAAAATATAAACCTTTGGTTTGGAGTAAGTGGAATTATCTGCACCTTTTCAAGATGTTTCCATTCATTGCTTCGGGCCTGGGGATGAAATAGCAGTATTTGATTATCAGTATTACTAAATGATATAGAGAGAGCCATCTGGATAAGTACAGATATATTTCCCTTGTATAGCAGTAGAAATTGGCAAGCGTAAAAACCTTTGAGGAAAGAATAACATCACATGTATTCGAGATCTACTCGGTATCAAACTCTAGGCTACATTTTCAGGAACCTAATATAGAAAGCACACTTTTCATTTTCAGATTGGTATTAAAAAGGCCTACAGTAAGTAGCCACAGTAAGCAGAAAGATACCCTGATCTTACTCTATTGTCTCTTTTCCTTATTTTTTTCCTTACAGCAGTTAAAAATTATAATACCAGTCTTTAATTTTTTTCTTCCTCCATTAACTGATGTTTTTGTCTGCATTCACCAGTAGTTTTAGTAGAAGATAGTACTCTGATTTTTCAGGCTTGTCTTCGTTTGTTTTTCAGTGGATCTTGAAATACAGTTTTTCTTTTTTAAAATTTAATGTTGCTAATCTGCTTACCAAAGTATTCACAACTGGAATAAGGTCAAAAAACATGTGCATCTTTTCATGTATACTTGCACATCAACTGAGATTTGTTTTTTTCATGAGGCTTTTACTCATTTTTAAAGTATATCCAGTCTGTTGACAAAAGAGCTTTATTTAAATGAGCTATGTAATCTTTACCAGCAGTCTGTGGAGCAGATTTGACAATAAAGAAATATCTCATTACCTAGGAGCTTTGTATGTTGTACAGGTGTAACTTGGTAGTTGAATAGTATAAAAAAGATAAATATTAACTGGATTTTTCTAATAAATCTGCCATTCTTACAGTGCCAAAATCTGTAGAGTTGTTGTAATTGCCGTTGTTTGAGTTGTAACAACGAATGGAACTGATAAGGCTTATGTCATTTACATAGAATTTAGCATTCACAGCGCACTGTTGAATTAATATGACACACACATTGGGTCCTCTGATATAAGATTAGCATCATTTGAAAATAGAGAAAGTGTAGTCTCTGTTCAACATGTAATGGTAATTTGCTTAGGTCTGAAAATCATAGTAGGTTACTACTGACATCAGTGACGAGTAGTTAATACTTCTGTTAGTTTCATTTTGGTTTGCTACATTTTGTAGTAAACTGATGTCTCAAGAGGGACTACTGCAGAATTACAAAATAATATGTTGATTTCAGAAGGTCAGGTACCAGTTATATCGGTGCCAGTCAAGAGTGATGTTGAGTTATATTCACTGAATGTAAAACAGAGTCGTGTTTTAATAAAAGAATTCAGTGAAATAATCTGTTTCCTGTACTGTCAACACGATAGAATAACTACAGTTTTAGCTGCCTAACATAGCAATCAGATGCCTAAAGCTTTTTGCAGATCTAACCCTGGTACAGTAATGACATAAATATACCCTTCTCCATGGCACACTATGATTTTAAGTCTTCCCAGTGTTTTCAGTTGAATCTGTCATTGCTAATCAGCGCTAGAAATTAAAGACTTAAATTGGGTGCCCCCCCAAAAAGAAAGAGCACAAAATTCCCAGTTATCTCTGAAAAGCTGAGTTTAAATGATTTGGTTAACATGCCAGGTGTACTGTGTGGCAGAGATATGAATATAACACATTTCTGCAGGGTTACTTTCAGGAGCCTTGATCATTACAGTGGCCTTTGTCTTCCGTCATTCTCTGCCTTCTTCACAGCGTGAACCTCATTCATGCTCAGTATACAACTGCAGGTGTATGTAAGCTTTCCAAGTGTTTTTGAGAACTGATAATGTATTATTTTACGATGGTCCTTACTACGACTACATCTAGCTTGTTCATGTTCACCTGAGCTGAATCCAGCCTATTGTTTACTAAGATTTCTGCCCAACTTCATCTTACATCCTGTGTGATACTACATTGCAAACCTTTTCTCTTGCAGGAGGGAGGGGAGAGATCTTTTTTCGCTGAATAATTCTATGAGTTTTGTTTAAATGGTGGGATCTAGTGCTCCATTTCTCTGTAACATGATCATTACTGTCTGCCTTGACATTTTTTAGCTTCTGGATCGCTGTGTGTATTGCTGACATCTCAATTGGTTATTGTTAATGTTAAATGGTTTAGGTTCATAATATTTCCCCAAAATATGATATTGATGGTGGGCTGAGTCTAGTGAGACTTCTTGGAAATGCTCTGCCCATCTTAGCACTCATCTGCCTCAGCTATGTATATTTTCCATTCTTGCTGCTGCTTAGTCCATTTCTTCTTCATTTTAATATCCACAAATGGGTTTAGTCACTTGGTAAGTGGCTCTACCTACGTACTGTAGCTGCAACATCATCTTCAGCTGCTAGTTCTTTTAACTGTCTCAATTTGCTTTTCCTTAGATTGTTTTCAGCCTGGAATCAATCTTTGTTCAGAGTAGCTATGTCTCTAAGTCTGTGTAATCAGAGAAATTTCCATTCCTTGAGCTGTGTGGTTGAGTTTGCTTCCTAGTTTTCAGGCTGTTTCTGAAGGAATCTTCAGGAAAGGAAAAGGAAATTTCAGTTGGTACTTGAAGGAAAACTCACAAAAACATTTTTTTTCTGGTAAAATTTTATTGCACTGGTAATTATTATTCCATTTTTATGGTCTAGGTTTGGATGTCCTTGTTTGATGTTACTATATCCTGGCATAGCTATGTAAAGTCTAGATTAGTCTATGATGGTTAGAATTACACCAGTTTTGAGTAACAGTTGGATTTCTTAATAACAAATTGGCATCCTGAACACAGACTTCACAGTTTGATCCAAATATGCCTTCCAATTTTCACAAAGACTTTTTTTTCTCCAGGTTTACTGAGCATCAATAGATGGATATTTACGGTGATACACAGATAGGCACATTTTTGTCAGTGACGAATCTCATCCTGGACCAAAATTACAGACATTATAGAGAAAATCAAGTTTCAGTGCTTTATTCCTGATCTAATGTACGACAAATTGCTTTGAGAAGATGGTTTATGTACAGGGTAGAGTTATATAGAGATAAGCGTTCTAACTTGCTTGACAAGGCTGGTACATAAACAATCTGATCAACTGCAGGACCAGTGAGAGGCTCAAGAATGATTACAGAGGACAATTTTTTCAAAAAATTTGGTTGATAAAAATGGAAAAAATTACTCGTGACTATCTGCAGTCAATAGTTTTCCAAAGACTTACGGTTTTCACCAAATTATTTTTATGAAAAAGTCATTTCACATACAAAAATGCTGCCCCCTTTGAAATGTGGCCCCTTTGCATACTGCATCTAATAAAAGAAACATCAGTGTAATTTTGTAACAGGAACAGAATAATGTATTTTGCCCAGAATAACTCACAAAAAAAGCAAAATGCTTGGGCTATCCAAACATGTTCAGCCTGAGGCAAACACCTGCCATGCACATTTTTAGATCAAATGTTTAAAGTTTGGCAAAATTTAAAGAGAATCCTCTTTTGAGACAAGCAGCATACTAGTTCTGCCTATAATAATATCTACTACCTTTTATGTGATCCAGAAACTTGCAGTTTTACTGAATAGATACCGTAGAAGTAAGTATGCATTCTAAATGCAGAATACATTTTTCTTGCTAATAATTATAATTTTGGAGAATAAAATGAAATTTTATTCATAGAGGGTCTGATTCTCTCTTTGCATTCTCAGTTGTAAACCAGGAACAGTTATATTCAGATTGGTTGAATCTCACAATTAAAAACAGCAGAAAGGAGAATTAGGTTTGTAATCACAACCCAATCTAATGCTAGCATGTAGTCACTGGCCAGAACTGGTAATTGAAGCAGTCCAAGTAGTATGTGATTGACCGAGAAAAAGCATCACGACTGAGTTCCACGTGCTGTTCACTTTGCATTCTTAATGGGGCCACATGCCATTTGATGTTTAATCAAGTAAACACCCCTAGATTTGGGTCCATTGTCAAATATGTCTGTAATCTGCATTGGTCTAGTTCTATGCAGCCAGACTGTGCAATAAAAGATAAGCAGGTGAAAATTTTGGGTTCCTGTGAACTGCCAGGCAACAAAAGTAAAAAGTGTTCTGGTCTAAATAAGATACAGTTCCTTCTCTCTATCTGGGATTTTCTTTCAATTTACCTTTTCTTTACTGTATAGAGAATACAAATACTGTGATAGTATTAATTAATGAGGACCTAGAAACAATACCGGTGGAATAATGAATTAGGCTTGAATACGCCTCAGCTTCAAATAGTATCATATGCTTTTTATCTCAGTTTAATCCCTGAAATAAGAAATTACAGATTAAAATATTAGCTTAATTTCAATCATATTACTGCAAATCAGGCATGAATTTAATGAAGTATCTTGATTTATCATAATAAAAAACTTAAAGGTGAGAACAGAATAAGGTACCCCGAATTATAATCTTCCTCTCTAGCAAGATAGCAATGGCAGCTAGTTCACTCCTCCTTTTCCCAAATTTACGCTGATATTATTGATGATATTAGTACCATATATAAACAAGGAATTAAACAAATATAGAGCCATATGCTCCCCTCTGCTGTAAAGCCCAGAAGAGAGTGCTTTACTACACAAGTAAAGGAGAGTAGCAGTGAAGCCGCAAAGCAGCAGCATGGCGAGGACAGTTCCTTGACAGCGTCATTCGTTCTCCCCAGCAGCTCACAAAGGTGCCTCTCCAGCAAAGTCATCAGCTCACCGTCTCCTCGTTTGTAGGATGAGGACTGGGAAAAGTCACTTGCTGCAGAAATTGTCCCCTCGCAGCAAAAAGAACCCCACCTCTTAGAAAGCTATTGCTCCTCCTTGCAGGATTAACTTTGTTTCGATGCTTGCAGAAACCCCTACAGTCCCTTTAAGGGAAGGTTGCTTTGTGGGACTAACAGCAGACCTGTATCAGCTGCAGCCATGGCAGGTGCAAGAATGACAGAAACAAGGATCCTGCGGCTTCCTTTCCTTTTGAATCCCCAAAATCTGGAGCTTGCTTGCCTTTTTGTTTGCTTTTTCCTTCAGTCCTCCTCCTACAGCAAAGTAAACATCAGAAACAAAGTGAATCTCGTACAAATATTTGGCTACTGTACATATTCCTACACCCTGACCACTAGAGATGCTGTTACCTCCTCTGTCAGCATTTGGCTCGGTGTGTTGAGAATACTTGGGAAACAGCATGTTTCTCAAATAGGGAAAAAAAGCAATGAAAAATGAAGGAGTTGGTAATAATGTTGTGTATGCAACTCATGCATGCCATGCCTTCTTAAGTCTCTACATGTGATCAAAATTTAAAAGATAAGGAAAAGCAAGTAACTGTATGTCTCCTATATGACCACGAAGAGGATCTAAGGGAAAAGTGTCGGTGCCTGCAGTGATAGAGATCATGGCAAAACCTATGAAATCTACAGGCTGCTTTTGTGCTAGAAGTGCTCATTAGCTAGGTTACACAGAATCACTGAATCAGGGGTTGGAGGGGACCTCTGGACATCATGTAGTCCAACCCCCCGCCCCCCCGCCAGAGCAGGTTCACCTAGAGCAGATTGCAGAGGAATGCATCCAGGCGAGTTTTGAATACCTGCAGAGAAGGAGACTCCACAACCTCTCTGGGCAGCTTGTTCCAGGATTTTTCCGTTTTAAATTGTTCCCTCAGCTAAAGGTCTGTGGTCAACTCAGGAGATTGCAGGGCCCCCCCTAGGTTAGTGGGCCCATCTGTCTATTTTAAGTTTTCAGATAACATTATTTGATCGTACTGTTACTTTCTCACAGACATGTATTTCTGATTGTATGCATAAATGTTATTTATGTTGCAATTAATATTGTGAAATTAATAAATATTGGGTTTAGGCGCCATTATGCTAGGCACAATAAAATGTATTCGAAATACAAGATGCATTAGATGCTGGTGACTGTTCTTTGAAATGAGAAACGTAAGTGAAGGTCATATTGGACACCAGCCTTTATAAACTGTCAGTTTCTCAATAAGTATTATAACAATTTTCAAAAAGCCAAACCTCAACATTTTTGAATGTCTTTTGATTCTCTCAAGACAAAAAACTGGATAGCCTTTGAACTGGATAGCCAGAGATTCCTTTCACCATTCACTGACGAATCCTTTCACGTGCTCTCTCAACCACCATTTTCCTCATCACGACAACATATCTTGCAATTATTTTACCTTTTTTAAAAAATGAGAATTTTTGATAATCCAAATATAGTTTTCAACTTAATTTGTTTTTCTAGGGCTTAAGTAGGTTGCTTTATTAAAATGTCCTAAGTTGTTATGTCTTTTCTCCTCTCTCACCTTCATTCTTTTTCAGACTCCAGATTGGTATCAAACAACATGAGATTTGGAAATAGTTGAATTAACAGCAGACCCACAGAAAGAAATAGATTTCAGGAAAAAAAATTCTTAAAATAGGAGGAAAGGAGTGGTACTTAGAAAAGGTTCTTCAAACTGGAAAACATATTCCTATTTCGGTTCAGGTTTTGGCTGTGATTCAGATTGATATTTTTATATTTTACCATTGAGTTTGTCTACCTTCCCTCAGGTTATTTTTAATATATAGTGGTAGGACTCAAAAAAATTATGTACAAAGATCTGTCTTAGTATTTTACAGCCTCATTTACAAAGATGCAGAGTACTCACAGCTTCCATAGAATCTAATGGGACTTGTGGAAACTCAGTACCTCTGAAAATCAGGCCATTAATTTTGAAAATGTGCATTAATTACTCTCTAGACTGTAATAGCTCACTTGACATTACTATAATCTACATTCTTTTGAAAAAGTATATTTTTCACCTGATACACTGTGCTTGCTCCTAAAGAGCAGTCGTATCTTATCATGTAAAAGCTTCTTTATAACTGATCCAATTATTGACCTGTGGCATTGACCTTAATGAAATGTAATATTTCCAAAGGAATGGTACAATCCATTGTGTTAATCTGGTTGACAGGCATACTCTTGAAGGCCTCATGCTAACAATAGCTGCGGAATTTATTGAAATAATTAACTCGATGGAAC
The DNA here is from genome assembly GCF_030936135.1 of Gavia stellata. Taxonomy (NCBI): domain Eukaryota; kingdom Metazoa; phylum Chordata; class Aves; order Gaviiformes; family Gaviidae; genus Gavia; species Gavia stellata. The sequence continues at coordinate 48,094,633 of NC_082596.1, forward strand.
ACAAAACCGTGTATTTCCACTAAGCAATAATTTAGGCGGTTTAAGTTTCCATTTTCTAAATTACGACTAGTCTAGAGTACGCAACAATGTTTGCAGAATTTACCAAAACACAGAGTCATTTTCAAGAACATTCTTTATTGGTAGGTTTTCAGTTCTCATTAAAACATTTTTCTTCTAGACCGAAACCTGCCATACCATGTTTGTCAGTTCCAAATACTTGCAGATTAGGGAAAAAACTGATAACAGTCCTAACTGTAGATTGTAACAATAATTACCGTTAGCAAATAGCAAAAGCCTATCAGGTAAGCACTCCCACTTTGAATCCTTTCAGTCAGGATCCTTTGCACCGAATGCAGTTCCTAGGATAAGTAAGTGTTGTCTTTTCTAGATGTCTACATAAAATCCTTTTTTTAAGTAGCGTCACTCTCAGCCACTGCATTCAGTGCAATTTAGTGCTGTTAGATGCTTTCACGTCACATGGTTATAGCTAGGTAGATTAATAGGAACTTCTATCTGGAAATTTCTTTCCTGTTATTGTTCTCCCTGAGCAGTTGATGGCTAAGTTAATTCTCTTTAGTTTTGTCATGCACTAAAGCACACATTGCCAAGCTATGATAAGCTTTACACAGGGAAAAAAAAAAGCCCTTGTGTCCATCAAAGTCTTAAACTTGCATTTTAAACTTTGGCCTGACCTGATGTGCCATTCAAAAAGCTTCAAAAGATTATTTTTTTAAGAAAGGTTCAATATGTCCCGAGGCTATCGGTTCTGAGTTAAACTGGGTGAAGTAGAAATATTTTACTCATCAGCTTTGCAGTCACAGAGTTTGCCTCAGCTAGAACAAAACCGCTGAGGCATTTAGAGAAAATTAACCCCCCATCCTGGCAGCCAGATGTGACTGGTTTCTGATGAATGCACATGAGTGGGCTGAAAAACCAAGAGACTGTGAAATTCCTGTCAGGTCCGTACAGCGCGGAATGGGCTATTGACTGCTTTCTATATTTCCCTCCATCATTCTTCTTGAACGCTGCCATTAATTTCCTCTCCTACCCTGACTTGGGAATTTAATTTTTTTCCTTTTTTTTTTTCCCCTTTTTTTTTCCCTCCCCCCCGCCTTCCTGCCTTTTCTCCTTGCCCTGTCCCCCCGCGACGCCGTGGCCGTGGCCGTGGCCGTGGCCATCCCAGCTGCGGACGCTGCAGAGGAGGCGGCTGCGCGGGGCGCTGGCGGCGCGGTGGAGGCGACGCGGCCTCTCCATCCTGGCTGGGCTGGCGAGGATCCAGGCAGCCTCTCAGGAGAACGCTCAGAAAATATTAGCTGTGCAGGTAGGTGATTGCAGGGAAGTCGGAAAGATCATTCTGATCTAGATTGAAAAGCAAATGATGGGTAGTGTGATGAAGCATTAAAACCATATCCCATCAGAGTTTTATAAATTTTTAACCTCTTTAATAAACTGGAATTGCATGAAGGATGAATTCAGTAAGTTAGCACATATACCATGTGTAGTTTGAAAAAAAGGGGGAGATTAGATTTATTTCTCACAAACCTTTGAAAAGATTATTATAAATACATTGGATATAAACATCTGAAACATAGAGCGGTATTAGTATTGCTGCTCCGTTGTTTTAGAAGATGTTATCGCGTCCTGTTTTGCACAATCGTTATTTCCGTGGTAAACAATATTGTCATTTTCCCTCTTTTCTTATTTAATTTCTTTCACAGGAGACTATTTTTTAGACGTATTACACCTTCCTAACTCAGTTGTATGATGACTTGCCCTTATTTGTAAAAAAACAACATTGGGGGGTTATGAGATTTAAAAATGGTTTCCAACGATGTATGGTTTTTCATTTCATGACTTGTTCCCTGGATATATATATTTACTAGGGAAAATAACTACTATATAATATAGTTGTCTTGTGCTATGGTATCTTATTCATATTGCTGTAAAGCCACTCCTTTCAATCTCTTCCCATAGTTAATGGCCATAACCAGATGGCATTGTGAAGGGTTTTTAAAAGACTTAAGCGAAAAATTTCTCCAGACTTACTCCTTGCAAAAGAAGTTATGTTGCTGATGCAGCTTTAGTGCAGCATATTCTCATAAACCTTGTTTTCTAATTTTTAACAGTCAGGCTTTGTTGTATGATTGCGGAAAGAGTTCGATTACATTTTAATATTACGTAATTACACTTCACAGTTAATATCTGATTCATTAAAGTAAAAGCTAACTTGAATATGTTGTAGACTTCCATTAAACCGCATCAGCATCATGATCTGATTTCAGTATCTCACTAAGAGGATTTTTATTTTCAAATTTCAAATTTCCATATATGTTCTACTTCTAGAAAAGATGTAGAAAATCCTAGCCATATTAAGATCAGAAAGTCAAGAAAAAATAATTAAAATAAAAATATAATCAGATTTTCTGTTTTATTAATGATTTGTAATACTCTTAATTTTATGGATTTTGGGGAGTGTTATATTTGTTAAATATTGCACTGAACTATGTGACCTTGAAAACAGGTAAGCTGGGAACTACACTTTTTTTCATTCAAACTTCTCATTTAGCATTTGAAAAACTGGAAAAGCTCCTTTTTGATTTTTGCGGGAGGATAGCTGGGATGATTTCTGTTCTCTCCTGTGTTCAACTACTCCAATAGTGAGGGAAGAACAGAGGTGATGGATGTGCAGCCTAAAGCTCATGAATAATAATAGCAGTGACATGGAAGCCACAGGTGGCAGTTGGTTTCCTCACACATGAATCTTTACATTAATCTAATGTTACACAGTATTTTAATAGCTGTACTGTGAACCTCATATACAATTGAACTCTTAGTCAATAACTAGTCCACATTATAATGAATGAGTTTTGCAGAAATCCTTCACCTTAGCATAAATTTTTCCATGCATGCTGTTCATGCCGAGAAGCTGTGTCTGTAAATCTTGTCACACTGAATAACTCAACTACCTAGAAATGGGCCTAAACTAAGCTTTTAGATGCTAGTCCCTGCAAAATTTGGGAGTGTTCAGATCTGAGCAGCTCAGACCTACCAAAGACAACAGTTTGTTGAAAGTCTGGACAACATTCTGTTCCCTATCCGCTTTCATTATCCATGACATCTCTTTCTGATATTCTGATCCCTTTCTGGTATTCTAATATTCTTGCTATGTTTTTATGCAGTTTGACTGATAATAACTTACCATTAAAATAGTGAACAGGGAAAATATATAAAATTAAAATGGAAACTAGCTCAGCTAAGAGAAATTACCAAGGTGTATAGAAGAGTATTTCCTTTCAGCAACATGATATTTTTATACTTTGGAGCTCTTGGAATGATTTATTTATGTATGGACTGGTGTCTTTGTTTTATCTGCGTTATTGTCAGATCAACCTATCCTTCTGTCACTTAAGTTCTTCTATTGATGACATTCAGCATAGTGGCACGCAATTCCAAAATAAAAGCTGGCAGCCATTCCTCTCCCTTTCTTTTCTCTCAGCAAGAAATACCTCCAGTTTCTTGTTCCTAGCGTCCGTCTCGCATTAAAGTCTGAGGACGAGAACCTGCTGCACTGAGCAGTGTGCGAGCATGCAGCAAAATGGTGATTCCCACTCACGAGAGTTTGCGTCCCAGCAGCTACCTTGACAAGAGCAAACAGGAGCAGGTGAATCACAGAGGAAGAGTGAATTTGAAGAGGCAGTAGATACAGTACATTGGCTGCCTAAGTGTTTTCTAATATTTTACAGAAGCCATGACCTGGGTGAGATCCAAAGAGAGACTTAAAAGTAGATAATGGAGAGGTTTTTGCCTTTTCATCAGGTACTTTTTAACTAGCAACACTCTCCAGTTCTACACAGTAGCAGTGTTCTGGGAGAATTATGATGCGAGAATCAAGAGCTGCCTCAGACTAGATGACAGATTTGACCAATGCTTCATTATTACAAGTCTACATTATTCAGCCTATTTTTAAAAGTCTAGGCTTGCCTTCCAATCACTTCCAATGGTGCAGATAGACCATAGTGCCTGTAAGACTTCGTGCTTGAGAAGGAAAAGCAGCGCCTATAAGAAAGTGACAGTGCCAAAGCCATTGGTGAGGAGGACGTTTCCAGTAACAGGTATTGGCTGAGTTAGTCATCTCCTTTAACAAACACCGAAAAAAGCAAAACTTTAGGAGGGATCCTGCTTAGTAGCAAAGTGCTTTCGTTAATGATAATTTGAAAAAAAGTAGATGCTTGCAATTATATCTCCCTAAAAGTTTTAAATTAAGAGACGAGCTCCTTTGGTGTCTGGTCTCTCAAATTTATTTCAGAAAGAATTATATGCAGTACCAGTCCCAATTTCTGTCAGCACCAACCTTGGTACTGATGCCAGAGATTTGCTGTTGGTCATCCACCCTGCTAGTTAAGCACAGTTCTGAGCTCTCTCTTAATTCCAGACTTCCCTCCCTTTCACACTGCTAATGCGTGCCCTTGGGCTGAGCATGCCCTTGGCCTGAGCCAACTGGCATCAGTAATTGTACTTGACTGAGCTGGGGTGCTCAGGCCTAGTGCAACACCGGCAGTGTGTCCCCTGGAGCACACAGCTAATGTATGTGTCCCCTTTGGGGACGCTGCTGCCCCCAGAAGCAGCAGCTTGGCCATAAGAGGCTGCCACATGCCATCACCATCTTAAATGTCCTAGGACCAGAATCTCTGCTTTGCCATGTTTATGTGTAAGGTAGCAAAGGCAAAGAGTCCCTCGTTTATCTCCTTGGCTCTGTGTCCAGCCTTAGCACCGGCTGTACACATTTTTGGTTTGCCTGGCCCTACCCAACAGCAGTGCACTTTACCAGGGAATCATAACCAGAACACGCTGCCTTCTGAATGCACCTCCTTTTGGCTCTCTATTCTGAGAAAGAAGACCAAAAAACATTCCTCAGTACGTAGCAGAAATGAGTATATGCTTACTGAGCTCTCACCATGGTTATATGACTGAAGATATGTTACTATTATCCAAATATGTTAAAATTATCCAAAGCACCAACAATATGAGTATGATCCATGAAGGCAGAATTACGGGAGTCAACCTCTAGTAAACACTAGCTTTTCCTCCTTTTTTTGCTGAGAGTCATTACTCTGTATTGTACATGGTGACATTAACAGATTTTTTTAAAACAAAATGCCATTTTAATTTATATTTAGCTCCTTTTGTTTCAATCAAACTTTTAAATATATATTCACAGAATCACAGAATCAGAGAATCACAGAATCACTAAGGTTGGAAAAGACCTGTAAGATCATCAAGTCCAACCATCAACCAACACCACCATGCCCATTAAACCATGTCCCACAATGCCACGTCACACGTTCCTTGAACACCTCCAGTGATGGTGACTCCACCACTTCCCTGGGCAGCTTATTCCAGTGTGTCACCACTCTCTCAGTAAAGACATTTTTCCTAATATCCAGTCTAAATCTCCCCTGGTGCAACTTGAGGCCATTTCCTCTTGTCCTGTCACTCATCACTTGGCAGAAGAGACCAACACCCACCTCTCTGCAACCTCCTTTCAGGTAATTGTAGAGAGCGATAAGGTCTCCCCTCAGCCTCCTCTTCTCCAGACTGAACAACCCCAGTTCCCTCAGCCGCTCCTCATAGACTTGTGTTCCAGACCCCTCACCAGCTTTGTCACCCTTCTCTGGACACGCTCCAGCACCTCAATGTCCTTCTTGTAGTGAGGGGCCCAAAACTGAACACAGTATTCGAGGTGCGGCCTCACCAGCACCGAGTACAGGGGCACGATCACCTCCCTACTCCTGCTGGCCACACTATTTCTGATACAGGCCAGGATGCCGTTGGCCTTCTTGGCCACCTGGGCACACTGCTGGCTCATCTTCAGCCGGCTGTCGACCAACACCCCCAGGTCCTTTTCTGCGGGGGAGCTTTCCAGCCATTCGTCCCCAAGCCTGTAGCATTGCATGGGGTTGTTGTGGCCAAAGTGCCCTGTTTTTTATCATGATCCTTGTAGCCATTTTGCTTTTTCAACGTTTAATATTTGCCTTGGAAATAGGAATGATCAATGGATTACTTAGTGTCCATATGTTTTGTGAATATACTTCTGGCAGAAAATGAAATTTTAAAATTGAGCATTTCAGTTGTGATGTTAAAAACAGGAATAAGAGATTCTTCCATAGCAATAGCAAAGAATAAATATGTTGGGAATCAAATCAACTGCTACAGCAGAGATCAATGTATGAAATGATCTATACTTTAAATTTTGGCTCTTCATCTATTTAATTTTTTGTAGAGCAAAGTACAGGACTGTTTCTTGGGCAAGACTATTTCATCTTCTTATGCTCTACCTTTTTTCTAACCCATTTCAAGTTTTAAAAATTCCTTTACTGCTGCCTGATTGCAACCAGTGCCAGAATTTGAGAGATTAGAATTGCAGTGCATGAAGTGCACTAGAAGTGCATTAGAAGTGCATGAGCACTGCTCTGCTCTTCTTTCATTCTGGGCAGTTTACATGCATGCTTAATGGCTGTGGAAGGAGAATTATTTTTTATCATGGTAGTCAAAGAAAGTTCTGTGAGGTCCATCGTAGATTACACTGGCTCTGCACGTAAACTTACTTATCTTAATAGTCAAAGGACTTCCTATGTGGTAGGAGAGGAGCAAAGACTATTGCTGAAGTCAGTCACAGCTTTTCTTCAAATAACAGCTGCATGGAGATTTCTGGTTGGGGTTTGAAGAAATGTGACAGGGCAATGTGGGGAAAATTTCATCATCACAGTCAGTGTAGCCCATATTCTATAGTTTGCTGGAGGATTTCAGTCTTCAAAAATCCTTCTACAATTACTAAACACATTTTTAATCCAGTAGAAAATAATAAAAGCAATCTCTTTAATTTAGAAAAACTAATAAAAATGTAAAAACTCTTCTCCCAAAATTGTACAGGCAAGGTATTTGTTATGTTAATGACTTTTGTTTTCTCAATAATGTTTTGGAGTTTCAATAACTTAGCTCTTGAGTAAGTTCAATTAGCTATCTAATTGCAAAAATGATATATGATGGCAGGTGTAGCTTTATTTAAGACTGTGGCTGTGCTTTAATCCTGACAGTCTTCAATTTAGTCCATCCTTTTAGATGATTTATCTTGACTATAGTTCTGCCAGAATTATTTTGGGGGCCAAAGTGCTAACAAAATGATAGCATCATTGCTACCCTCATTTTAACTTTAAAGCATTTCATATATACTTTTTCTGATGGTGGCAAGGCAAAGGTACCATTTTAATAAATACAAGATTGTTGGCTTAATTTTTAATAGATCTGCACCTTTGATAGCCATTCTCACCAGTGCAAAGTGATATAAAAATAGATCATCAAGATTTAGATTTTGGAAACTTCTTAGCTGGTAGCAGTTTTACCCATTTTTATTAGGTGGAAATTGCTACATACATTTGGGCAATTTTGCAGAGGTCACCAGAGAAAGGACTGTTCTTTACTAAGGCTCTGAGACTTTGCTGAATCTACTATGGACATCTCAGTGGATACTGCTTCTTACTGGTGGAAATATTTTACTGAATGTGCAAAATCTGTGTTTTTCATGGCACCCTGTTCTACCTCCTTTACAGGAAAGAGCCAGTGCAGTTCCACTAAAGCCAGGACCAACTACAATCCTGCATGTTGAAAGCAGTGTTTGCCCTTTTGCTTTCTGCAAACCACTCATTCTTAACTTGCTTCTTAGCTGTCAGATGGTAGTCAATTTAAGTACATCTTTTGTTCTCTAACTTACTAACACAGGTGTGTTATGGTGTCCCTCAGGCTGATGCTCTTCAAAATCTGTACTCTTTCTCTTTTATTTTTCTCTGTTATGGGTTGAGTTATCACCATTTATGCTCATTACACTCAGTTGTGTCTTTTTTGCCTGCTGATTTCACTTTAGCAGTCTTGCTGTTTCTGCCTTGTCTTGGAGACATATGGGGTTAGATGACAGATAACTTTTCTTAAGGGGACATGGCTACACACCTTTTGATTAGTTCTAAGCTTTTGTATGTAGTCACATTTATTCACAGTAGCCATTTAAAATGCTGAAGTTAAATTTTGCTGGGTTTATTATTCATTTATACATTATTTGTTTTGTACAGTTAAAGGGGAATTGAGACCAGCTATTTTTGCTTTTCCTTACGGGGGTAATGTTTCTGCATTGAAAAATTTGTTACTTAATAAATAGGATTCTAAAGAAGCATAGAAATCAGCATCCAACATACAGTTTCTAAAATATATGGCTTTCCTTTCAAATGCTTATGAATTTTGGATAATAACATCTGGAATTCTTCAAAATATGATCTCACATTTTATTTCAGTCCTTAAAGTGATTGGTTTTGTGTAGATTTTTCTAGATTGAGTTGATGACCCTGACAAGCATTCAGAAAAATCTTTGAATTTACTTATCATGTAGGTGTAGTGGCAAATACAGCTGCCATGGAGTAGACACACCAAATGTTCATGACTATTTATTTTGTTGCTGCATGATGAGAGGGACCCTTCTAGTGAGAGAGTTGAAAGTAATCTCAAAATAAGCCCAATTCATAGAAGAAATTAGAACCTGCTTAATTTCTTTACCTCCTTTTCATGGTCTGTGATTTTGCTTATCACATGGCAAAACTCTGATGTCTTTATTCTGGCATAATTTCCTTTACCATTTTTGAAGTGAAGTGTACATATCATTTGGCATAACTCAGTTGCATTTAGGTTTCTATGCCACTTATGCATAAGTGCACCAAACTTCTTATGCTTCGCATAAACTATTTTTCAAAGCGTCATGCCCAAAGGCTGATATAACCACGAACGTTTCCTGGCATGCATAGGAACACCTATAGTGGCCTTACCTGGCTAATTCTTCTATGGCTTCATTTGAAAGTTTCACCATATGAAGTAAGTTTGATATGAAGCAAATGGTTTAGAAATGTGACTGTCACCTAAAAGCTGTAGAGTATGGTAGGAAGATAAAGACAAACAGTTCGGCTAGTTGCCCGGCAATGATGGAGGCTAGAAGATGGTCTCTGCAAACAAAACAATTAGTCTCATATTTTTAAGATTAACCTGACCAGGATTGTTCTGGTGATGAATTATTTAGCTTGTTTGCCGGTATACATTTTCAATATACAATTTTTGTGCAGAAACATGTATGAGTATTTTGAATACTAAAAATTGTAACCTAAGAGAAAATGGAACGATGACACCTAATCTAGGAGATTTATTTTTAAAATTTCTTTTAAAAGAAGAATTCCTAAGAGTTACATTTCTTCAGTATTCACCACCACTTACTGGAATCCATCTCCGTATATTACCAGAGTAACCCTAATTGTCCACTTTCTTACACTTTCTAACATCCACACCCAGAAATGTCTTAATAATTTGAAATATGCTGACAAATAGAAATGTACAGATACTTTTTTTAATAATGAAACACAAGTTTCCAGAATTAAAAGTTTACTACAAGCAACTTGATATCTGACTTTAACTGATAATGTTACTAGACAAAGTTCATTTCTCATTGAGTAAAAATTATTCTCCATTAAAGAGAAATAGAATCTAGAAATGCAGTCTATGAATTCATATTCTTTCCACCTGTAACTCTGATAACTTACATTTGTGGGCCAAACAGCCAAAACTCCAGATAAATGTGAGGAACCGGCAAGCTTCTTATCTCTGCTGCTTTTATTGTCAGCAGGGCTACTCAAACCAGTAGGTCTTAAAAGACAAGAAGAGAGAAACTGTGTGACTTCTAGCTTCTTAAAAATTGATCCACTGAGTCATGTCACTGTAACAGCAATCTTTAGGCCTCAGAGTATTCTCTGTACTCCTTGACAGAGAGATTCAGAGTTTAAAACTTGATACAATAAATATGTGCTGAACACTGTATCATGAATTGAAAAGTTTTCAAAAAACGTTAAAGTTGTCGTGCTTGATGCCTCTTCCAGAATATGAAGACTACTGGATTTCTAATACTTGAAGTAGCACAAATTTTACTTAAAAAAAAAAGAATAAAAAATATACTTTCTAAAGTAAATTCAAATTTTAAAAAGTAATTTAAAAGTAATTTAAATTTAAATTTCATTTACTTTTTACTTTTTTACTTTACTTTTAGTTAAATAATTTAAACCTGTGCTGAAATGTTTACACAAAATAAGCTGAATTAAGTTTCTAGAAATAAGTGCAATCCTAATATTACCAAATGAGTACCTTGTTTTTATAATCTTAATACTTTTATTTTAAGATCTTTTTTAAAACTTTAAAATTTCCAAGAATATAAACCATCATATTGACACTTACCTTGATCATCAACAGAATTAACACCCATACACTTATCTGCCACTTTAACTAATGGAGTAAATAACAACTGTAGTATGCTGTTGTCTCTCCCTTATTCAGCAATTTATTGCTCAGCATTTTTATCTAACCAAAGACCCTCCAGCTCATAGTCTCTGCTTTTCCCAACCCAGTGCCAGTGCTGCATCTCATCCCAGACGTCTCTCCTGCACCTGACTCGTTCTCAGACTGCTGGCCTGGCCATTTCTGCTCTCCTTTCAAGCTCCTTTTCCAGCCTTAGCCTCTGGCACTACCTGTTGATTTCCATTTTCCTCTGTTCCCTTGTTGCTTCCTGAAGTCCCAGCCTCCGTCCTTTTTTTCCAACCAATGGTTGCCTTCTTTCACCTCCCAGCCTTTGAGACCTGCCCATTCCAGTCTCTATCCTGACCTGACAGACCACTGACAGTTTTCCTTCTCTGCATCCCAATTTTATCGCCTTATAAGCCTTCTCCAAATCTAACTGTTGCTCCATTTTGGCCCTTGTTCTGTCACATTCAAATCAAGCAATTTCCTCCTCCTCCAGCATCTACCGGACAAAATGAAAGCACAAGCAGGACACCTCTACTCTAAAGCCCCTAGACCCAACCCAAACCACAGCAGTCCTGAGATACTACTGCTGGAGAAGCCTTACCTGTTGCAAGGCTCAAGTTTGCAAAAATGTAGTTTTCAGAGCTACTGATCTCAAGCTGACATTTATCAAGCATGGAAAAACTGTGTTTTCAGAGCCTCATGGCTCTGAAATTTTGTTGGCAGTAGTGTATGACCCATTTCTGTCATTCTGAAATTTAATTGAATTTAGAAATCAAGCATTTGAGCCCAATGCCTAACTTTTGGATAAATTGTAAAAAAAAAAAAAACATATATATATATATATATATAATGGATCCTATAAAAGCAAATGCTTGGCAACTTTCATAATATGCAATGCTCTCAGCCCTACCTGCAGTTCAGAGGAGTCCTTCCTATTATAGAAAAATGAGTTGAAGTGGTTTAAACACCAGTGGTTCAAAATACAGCAACAATTAATTCAAGTTCTTCCTAGCAAAATCCTTGATTCTCTTTGTAGAGCTTAGCTGCCTTGGTTTAGGTAGGTGTGTTACGAGTATCTGGGACAATATGGGAAAGCACATACACAGTCAAAATCTCTCAAGTATTTTATTATGGTTCTTTGAAAAGTTTGTGGGGTTTTTCTTCCAGAGAAGCATGAACGTTTCTCATCTGTAATGTTATTTTTTGGAATCATGTTTTGTCCTTATTGGAGCAATAGTACTGAATAGCAGGAAAGCCATAGTTTTCTTAAACAGTACTGGCTAAACAAGAGAAAACACCGTTTGAATGCACATTATGTTTCTACCAGCTGTTCTGAGAGATACCTTTATAGCAACAGGGTGAACAACTTGCTAAATAGTTCCATTTAATGTAAAATACTGTGTTTCTGAGACTTCTACACTAAAATAACTACACATATTTGGGTACTGGGTTCAAGTTTAAAATTATAGGTAACATTGAGTTTTATGATGATGATTCTGTAGCTCATGAATCTCTCCTTTGAGACCTTGGCCAAATATGACAAACCTCTCAAATGTCGATCATTTGGATCACAAGATTCCCTTTGTAAGCAAAACCAAAACAATTTTGCATGTGCTTACTCCTTCAACAAGCCAATGGTAGTTTTGAATGACAAGAGAATACAGCAATGAGCTAACGAGTAAGACAGTTATTCAGTTGTTATGTGTCAAAGAGAAAAGGAAACATACTTCATAGATCTGCCTTTCCAGCATTGATGGAAGCCTTCAGTGTATAATTAAGAAAAGTTAAATAAAGCCCATTTTTAGGAAGACAAGATTAAGGATAGGATTTATGAAGTTATACTATTGCCAGATGAGCAAATGCTTAGCTCTGGTTTTATAAATAAAAACTAAGAAATTAAATTTCTTTATCCAGTACAGTGAGTAAAGAATCAGAGAAATTACATTTTAAATTAATGATTCAACCTTGCTACATCACTTTGGGCTATCTGAAGTTTAGTAACCACCTTCTACTCATTTTAAGCATATATCAAAACACAGGTTTAATGATGAACTGTTTAGATGTTGAAAGCTCCTTTTTGGCAGCTCTTCTGTTTTTGTCATTACCTGAATTAATTATGATAGTTCAGAACATTTCTAGTAAACATGCTGATATATCATAGATTATAAACTCATCTACAGAACTCTTAACCATGGTTGCAAAGTAGATTATTTTATTTAAAGACAGCAGTTTAAAAATTTAGACATTTAATTTAATTATTCTCTCCCAGAAGTATAAGAAGAAATCAGAATCCTAGTGTGAATAGCATTATACTTGCACAAGAAAACTTACAGGAGCATTTTTGCCTCAAACTCAATAATTTTAGTTATAATCACTAACTATGTTTTTGTTTTACAGAACCAGTACGATTTAGAAAAAGAATAAAATTGCTTTTAAAGTACAAAAATAATTATGAACCACTTGAAATGTAATGTCTGTATTTTATTTCTCATCAGAATTCATTAGTGTGTAACATCAATAATTTAGCCCATCATTTGCCAACACTGACTTGGCTCAGTAGTTCAATCATGTAACCCTGTAAACTCACTTTCCATTAAAATGAATGTTGCTGACAAAGGATAACTAAAGAGATACTTCATTTATTAGCTAAAGAGATACTTCATTTATCAACATTTTTAAATTAGGAGTTTGGGACCACAGACACTTAGCTGGATAAATTATTCAAAGGAATCTTTGCATTAGGCCTAAAGATGTTTGTAGAATCTAATACAATGTTATCCAGAATTATAACTGCCTTTCATTTGTGTAACATGTAGTTCACAGTATACTGTTCCAGAAACCAACAGAGCCACCTGCAGAGAATCAAATGACCCACTGGAATGAAATCCTGTCTGTCATGTGCAAAATTATAAAATGTGTAATAGTTATCCCATATTTTGATTGACTCAATCAAGCATTTCCCACAGAAAACTCCTTACAAGAAACTTCTTGCAACAGGCGCTATAATCTTCCAAAGTAGCATCTGAGGTATTGAATGCTTTACATTATTTTACTATGAGCAGCTTCTTCAAATCCAGTCATTATCTTCTCCAAACACATCCTTTAAAAACATACAGGTTTCAGACATGATGTCTCCGCTTGTTGCTCCTCCAGCCTTTTTCCTAGCCACCTATTCTTTTTTACGAGGATATGGGCTTCATTTTCTAAACTTCAGTCCTTTTTTTTTTGCTAACATACTACAACCTGGACATAAACATTTCTTTTTTGAAATAAAGAGCTACCTGAAGCGTGTGAGGACAAAGTTAGGACTAAAATAAAAACCTCTCATATCATGTCTTTTGCCTATGCCTGGGAAGATAGATCTGGAAACCAAATACTTCCTGAGGACAAATCAGTAAACATCTGTCATAGGATCAAAATAACATGACTGTCATCTGACTGCGTACTCTGGAGGACTGCTGCTAGCGGTACAGAAGGAACCAATTAAGGACATAAGCAGAAAGTGAATAAAAATATTATAATACCAGTTTGGTGTGAGCTACCACATCACTGTCCATTCCCCTTACCCTTTTCTGTCTGAGCGTATATAGTTTCTCTAGAAAGTATTCCCATCTTTATCCCTTTCTCAAACTTTGCATTGGAGCTATTCTTACCTAGAGACAAAAACGACTCCTCCTTTGAGCGATGTTCCAAGTAAATCTTGTTACAGTCTTGGTGGTCACAGGCTATTATAACTACATTCTTATGATACTCCAGGCTGAGGAGTGAGGGATCAAATTTAGATCTTCATTTGCAAGTGTTCTCATAAGAAGTATTTTTTCCAAAATGAATGGGATATTTTCTCTGAGCCTGAGCACTGTGGTAACTGAGCATGTATGCGGTAGCAGAGCAGAAACATGTATTTGAGACAGAGGAAAAGACGCTACTGTTGGCTAATTCAGGAGACCAAGGAGCTTTGTACAAGGAAATCTGTTCTGTAAATTTTTCTCTTTTTTTTGTGATATGAGAGTGGGGTGGAAAGGATTACGCCTTAGAGAACCACTCAGTTCTCAAAAATAATTTTGAAGAAAATGAGAACAGAAGCAGTTGTCTTTTAATAGTGCTGTATTTCTCATCCCTATAATATTCAGCATTGCTACAAGGGTATGCAATCTGTATCATCGCTTGACTCAGCATCACTTTTGGCTCTCCTACTGGCACTGGAGCAAAAAGCTGAGAGTTGAAGACTCAGGAAGGGCAGTTTCTTTCTCACACTTAACTCTCCTCCAAAACTCTGATGGGTCACAGCAGTTTCATTGAGTTGCTTTAGTGTGCCAGCTTGTCACAGCTATTGTGGAATTTTACTGGAGCATTTTAATTATCTATAATAACTCCAGAAAATCCCCTTTTTCATTTGGCACAGATTTTTCAAAGCTATGAGCTTTAGTTTTATTGCGATTTCTAAAATAAGAAAATGAAAGAGTACACCAAACAAGGAGATTTTTAATGCTATGCTTCACTCCAATTAAACTTTAGGGACTAAGAAGTCTTGCAAAATGAAAAACATACTTAAAACTGGTCCCATTGAAGTCAATGATGAAGTTAGCTGGCTTCCTTAGATACAGGACTCTTCCTCAGGGTGAAGGCAGAACAATCTGAGTCAATATACATACTCTCGCTACGTTGCCTTGTAGAGTTGCCTGCAGAAACTTTTATTCTGAAGGCTAAAATTACATCTGTGTTTTAAAAGTAAGTGTGGTGGCGATAGTTTTTTTATAATCTTGACGGCCTAAGAATGTAAGCAAGGCAGATTTTATAAGGCAAGGCACTATCTTTTATTAGACTGGAAAAAAAGACAAGCTTTTGAGTACACAAGCCCTTTCTGTTAGCATCATTTCGTGTATCTTTGATAACTATCTGGGAGGGTGTTGAGCATTGTGTTCTCAGTTTCAGCAATATAATTATCACTCAGTTTAAAATGTATATATGTAATTATGCAGCAAGGACTTCCACCTGTATTCTGGTCTTTCTTAGATCTTAATATCTTATTTAACTCGGTGTAATAACAATTCTCCACATTTCATAGTGACTCCTTTGACCTATACAGATGATGAGTATAACCACTGCTGGTGTTATATTATTACCTTTCTTTTCCATTTATTTCTCAGTCTTTTTAATTCCTACTTCTTTCTTCTTAACAGGTAGAGTCTGAAAGACAGGGAAAATTTAGAGGAGATGAGGAAGGAAACAATTTGACTAGATAGGTCAGATTTGCATTTGAGATTAGCAGTCTAAAACATGATGATGCAGTCTTCTGAAATAATTTATAGTTTTTCTTTGGTTTCTCTAATTTTCTCGGTTCCATATGTCTCAAGGATAAAAAGCCATTTGTCGTCTTTCTTCTATTGATCATCAAAGAGCTGAGATTTTCCTGTATATAAAACATCAGAATTTTTCATTACTTTATAGTCCCTCAGACAGCATATAATTCTGGAGCTCAATCTGTAATAGCCTGACATCATCAGTATCCCCCTGACAAATACATTGCTGCCCAATAACCATTCAGGTTGAGAAGTCATGCATTTTAGCTTCACCAGTATGATTTCCGACTTAACCAAGATCAACATCCAGAAGAGTGGCCTCTTTGGGCTGACATTTGATTTGGAATAATTTAAGAATCCTTTTAAGTAGACTTGAGTCTTTAAATAACACTTTCCTATTAGGAAATACTGAAGGTTTTTCCTTTTCAAAACTAAAAGAATCTTTTATTGGAGCAAATTAGTGGCAGAAGTACAAATTATTTTGGAGCCAAATCAACTTCCTTTGGAAGTGAGAGGAGCCTGTGAGGGGTGTGTGGATGCCCTCTGAAGCAGCATTTGCAGTTTTCTGTCCCTCCTGCACAAAGGAGGCAGCTGCAGGCTTGTACATTAATGTCCTTGGGGACATGATGGAGAGAAACGTGAGTGAGCCACTCCATGACTTTCCCCCGTCCTGCCACATTCCTTGGCCTTGAGTAGTACAAGTTGTCTTTCTGGCTGCTCAGTCTTACAGAGAGGCTTTGACATCCATTTTCAGAGACTATGAATGAATTTGCAAAGTTGTTTGTCGATATATAGCTCTTCTAGCTGTTTCTAGGTTAATGCAAAACCTTCCTTTCTTGAGTTTCCATGTGTGCTACAGGGACAACAGGAGAAATATCCAACACTGTGGAAACTCAGAAGGATGACCCTGAGATTATAGGGAGGCCTTCTGAAATTTAGGAATACTTGCTGAAACATGGGGAATTTTGGCAAAAATTCTCTTCAGTCTGTTCTCATCTGTCTGTTCTCAGATAGGAAAATGTTAGGAAGAAATATTGCATATGTTTATTCTGCCCTTATACTCATCCCTACATAGCCTCTCATCATGACCATTGGTGGGAACAAAACAGTGGGTTAGATGGACCATTGGATTGACTCCATGTTGCAGTTCGTATGTTATGGTGTTATGGAAAAATGAGAACCTCAACACTAATGTTGCTGGCTTCTAAAGCAATACATGCTTTTTCCAATTTGACACTCACATTTTATTTATAGCCTTATTATTATTCCTATGTTTTTCTGCATAGTTTTCTGATTATCTTTTTTATTTACTATATCTTCACATATTTCAGATATTCTGCATCTGCGTCAAAAGGTGGTTTGCAACTGTTATCCTTTTTTCCCCTCAGGAAGCACATTAGATTTTTTTTTTTTTTTTTTTTTTTTTTTTTTTGAGGGACTCTTTTCTGAGTAACTTTAAAATATACCGTATGATAGAACAAGTTTGTACAAAATGTGAATCATGACTGGATATATACCACACCTAGGAAAAAGTTGATTCTCCGGGAGTTAATTTTAAAATACTTCCAAGTTATAATACTCGTTGAATAATAATATTTTGCACATCTAAGCTAAAATGTTTGAGGATAAATCTTACAGGAAATTGAGCCTCAAGTGCTGTTCAGTTATTATTTGAGTACAGGCATGATGTTTCATGAAAGGAATTTACATGGCCAAAGTTCATTCCTTGTTCTCTCTTTTCCCATTCTTTCCTCCAGCAAACGAGACCTTCTAGGCCTCCAAAAAGGATAATTGTTATAAAATAGGTTTCATCAGTAAAAGAATCAAGTTGCTCACCTCTTTTTAAAGTTTTGCAGTCTGGCTCAGACATACCCACATGTCATACCTCGCTGTTCCTGCAATATGCTAGGTAGAACAGCTGACAAATGAAAAGCCACTAAGGGCTACTAAGGACTCAGGGCCTGATTTTGATAGTTTTCTGTGTTTTAAATCCATTAATTTCATTACAGTTACACCAAATTTACATTTGTGTGAAAATCAAGCATTAAGTTTGCCTTGTATTTTTAGTTGTTATTTCTAATGATTTGAGAGCTACTAGTATATGATACTGTCAGACTAATGGAGCAAATTGAAGATGAGTGACCATATTTTATGTTATTATATATTTAGAATAAAAGTTTTCCATTTCTAAAATTAAATAATGATATTTTCCCCTGAAACACTAATAAAGCATATGACTGTCATAAACTTAATTTACTTAGTACATTTTATAGGCACAGTAAAATGCAGCTTCTTTCCTAACAAGCTGAACTTTTTTAGGGAAAGGATTGGAAATTTTCCCATGACCCAGTGTTTCATAAACATGTGATGGAAATGGCAACTAGAGTAAAATGAAGTACTTCCTCAGTAACAACTATGCTGAGAATCAAATTGCTGTCCCACTGAAGTCTACAGCCTAATTTGAGGATTCATTGATTTAAATCATTCATGGAAATGAGATGAGAGATACGATGTACAGGGTTTTTTCTTTTTATTTCAGTAGTGACAGAATACATCCACAGGTCTCAGTTTTTGGTTAATGGGAACCCAGATTCATGCTAAACCTTGGCCCTAGAAAGACGTTTCAGTATCATTTTGTCAATGAGCCAGCACAGAAAATTTTCCTTTAAGACAATTCAATCTAATCTTAAATGTTTTAATAAATCTATTTTGAAATCAAGTCAGTGTCATTAATAAACTATCATATGATGATTAGCTTTCCCACTTGTAAACATTAGTTATTAAAAATGACATTCAGCTACATTTACAATATATGTTAATATTACCTTCATTTTATTACTAAAAGATAGTACATCAGATCCAATAAAATACTCCAGACAAGATTGTTCTAGTGGTGGTTGTTTTAGTTATAAAAATAAGCCCCAACTGAATCTTTGAACTGCACTCAATTCCAGAGCATCTTTAGAAACCAGAACACCAAGAAAAGTGGCACTGGTTCCAACGCTAGCTTCTTTACTGAGTGTAAACTTCAGCAAAATCTTGTAAAGTCAAATCAGTAAGTCAGTGAAATAATATTTC